>NC_092281.1:12524718-12824718 GCF_036320965.1 Panulirus ornatus
CTCCTGGTGGGCGTGTGAGGCAGTCCTCACCTCACGAACGCCCTCCTGGTGAGCGTGTGAGGCATTCCTCACCTCACGAACGCCCTCCTGGTGAGCGTGTGAGGCATTCCTCACCTCACGAACGCCCTCCTGGTGGGCGTGTGAGGCATTCCTCACCTCACGAACGCCCTCCTGGTGAGCGTGTGAGGCATTCCTCACCTCACGAACGCCCTCCTGGTGGGCGTGTGAGGCAGTCCTCACCTCACGAACGCCCTCCTGGTGGGCGTGTGAGGCATTCCTCACCTCACGAACGCCCTCCTGGTGGGCGTGTGAGGCATTCCTCACCTCACGAACGCCCTCCTGGTGAGCGTGTGAGGCATTCCTCACCTCACGAACACCCTCCAGGTGGGCGTGTGAGGCATTCCTCACCTCACGAACGCCCTCCTGGTGGGCGTGTGAGGCATTCCTCACCTCACGAACGCCCTCCTGGTGAGCGTGTGAGGCATTCCTCACCTCACGAACGCCCTCCTGGTGGGCGTGTGAGGCAGTCCTCACCTCACGAACGCCCTCCTGGTGAGCGTGTGAGGCATTCCTCACCTCACGAACGCCCTCCTGGTGGGCGTGTGAGGCAGTCCTCACCTCACGAACACCCTCCAGGTGGGCGTGTGAGGCATTCCTCACCTCACGAACGCCCTCCTGGTGGGCGTGTGAGGCAGTCCTCACCTCACGAACGCCCTCCTGGTGGGCGTGTGAGGCAGTCCTCACCTCACGAACGCCCTCCTGGTGGGCGTGTGAGGCAGTCCTCACCTCACGAACGCCCTCCTGGTGGGCGTGTGAGGCATTCCTCACCTCACGAACGCCCTCCTGGTGGGCGTGTGAGGCATTCCTCACCTCACGAACGCCCTCCTGGTGGGCGTGTGAGGCAGTCCTCACCTCACGAACGCCCTCCTGGTGGGCGTGTGAGGCATTCCTCACCTCACGAACGCCCTCCTGGTGGGCGTGTGAGGCATTCCTCACCTCACGAACGCCCTCCTGGTGGGCGTGTGAGGCAGTCCTCACCTCACGAACGCCCTCCTGGTGAGCGTGTGAGGCATTCCTCACCTCACGAACGCCCTCCTGGTGAGCGTGTGAGGCATTCCTCACCTCACGAACGCCCTCCTGGTGGGCGTGTGAGGCAGTCCTCACCTCACGAACGCCCTCCTGGTGAGCGTGTGAGGCATTCCTCACCTCACGAACGCCCTCCTGGTGGGCGTGTGAGGCATTCCTCACCTCACGAACGCCCTCCTGGTGGGCGTGTGGGGCATTCCTCACCTCACGAACGCCCTCCTGGTGGGCGTGTGTGAGGCAGTCCTCACCTCACGAACGCCCTCCTGGTGGGCGTGTGAGGCATTCCTCACCTCACGAACGCCCTCCTGGTGGGCGTGTGAGGCATTCCTCACCTCACGAACGCCCTCCTGGTGGGCGTGTGAGGCATTCCTCACCTCACGAACGCCCTCCTGGTGAGCGTGTGAGGCATTCCTCACCTCACGAACGCCCTCCTGGTGGGCGTGTGAGGCAGTCCTCACCTCACGAACGCCCTCCTGGTGAGCGTGTGAGGCATTCCTCACCTCACGAACGCCCTCCTGGTGAGCGTGTGAGGCATTCCTCACCTCACGAACGCCCTCCTGGTGAGCGTGTGAGGCATTCCTCACCTCACGAACGCCCTCCTGGTGAGCGTGTGAGGCATTCCTCACCTCACGAACGCCCTCCTGGTGGGCGTGTGAGGCAGTCCTCACCTCACGAACGCCCTCCTGGTGGGCGTGTGAGGCATTCCTCACCTCACGAACACCCTCCAGGTGGGCGTGTGAGGCAGTCCTCACCTCACGAACGCCCTCCTGGTGGGCGTGTGAGGCAGTCCTCACCTCACGAACACCCTCCAGGTGGGCGTGTGAGGCAGTCCTCACCTCACGAACGCCCTCCTGGTGGGCGTGTGAGGCAGTCCTCACCTCACGAACGCCCTCCTGGTGAGCGTGTGAGGCATTCCTCACCTCACGAACGCCCTCCTGGTGGGCGTGTGAGGCATTCCTCACCTCACGAACACCCTCCAGGTGGGCGTGTGAGGCATTCCTCACCTCACGAACGCCCTCCTGGTGGGCGTGTGAGGCGAGGGAAAACCCGGTCACTTTTTTTCAAGAAATGAGATTGGAAATTGCGGTCAACTACAGATGAAAGAAGTCTATATAATACTGAAACATCACAAAAACAGACGATCGCTTCCAAAGCAAAAAAAATATACCCGCGGGACAAAACATGGGGTCAGATAACACTGGTCGTATGTCAAGTGTGAGGAGTTGTGGACACAAGGAGGAGGGTGGGTGGACTGTCTGTCTCTTCCGGGTCTGAGAGAAAGCATTTGACACTATCCCACAGAAGCCGAAACAAAAGGAAGCTTCATCATGCAGATCGAAATTCAGTTGATGGAGAGGGAGGATGACAAGCATGTAGAACAACATAAATATTATACTTGCATCTCACATAGTTTTAACCAAGTCTATAGCGAACTAGTGGAACAAATACGTGTCCCTCTGTTTTCTTAACTGGATTATCGTATCTGAAATACTAATTATCGTTTCTACTTCTGAGGTAATATAAGGTAATATTAATAAAAGCTGACGACACGGATCAACCTCTTCCTACGCTTGTGCCCCATAGCCAGTGTGTCCTGCGACATGCCTCCGTGTTGATGACCAGCTGTTGAGTGTTGATATTGTTATGGCCCCTGGCTGAACAGGCCATTATCCTTGTCTCTTCCTTCACCACCTCGTCCATAAACGCTGCTCGATTTTCCCTATCTCCCCATTCGTACACACTGTGGCATCCCTGTACCTACCATGTGGCCGCATTCCCGTGTCTCCCTTTAAGTAATGCATTAACCTTTAACATTAACTTGGATCTGCACACGCTGGGTCAGTGCTTCACCCCAACCCTTTTTAAAGCAATTTCATTTTTTCATTTTGAAATGGTAGGGAGACGGCATGGAAAACTATATCATATATATATATATATATATATATATATATATATATATATATATATATATATATATATAACCGATCTTAAACCAGGTACCAACGTTATTCACCAACACCTTAGAAGGAAGAACAGCTGGGTCGGCTGCGGACCGACTGACAAGCGCCCAGGACTCGAACCTATGTGGAACGTACCCCGGGCGTCCCGTGACTGCCTCGTAGCTAAGAGTGGTAACCAATACACCACAGAGGCTCTGATTACCATTATCTACAGGAAGCCTACCATCTGGAGAGTCAGCCTGAATCCCCTCGGAGTGTCATGCTTGGCAACTCTGCAGGCTCGTGAAATGACACCTGACCACTTTCATTTGTTTATCCTTGTGTGAAAACATTTCCCGTCTGTGAGATCCACCGTCAGGGATCCTGCTTCGGCTCCTTAAATTGTAAACATGCATGAACTCAGCTTAAGAACTCAGCGGCCCGTACCCAAGTTAGGAGTGAGCTAAGCTTTATGTCTACTGTGGCGTGTCTGCGACTCGCCCATGACTTTCTCATTCTTGCAGTACTTTGCTTTTCAGTGTCTGTGTCGGGCTGAAGGAATGTCTCGCGTCTGTAATAAGATGGTCACAGTCCATTTGCAAGCAGATAACACCTGGTACAAGGCATATCAAGTCTTGAATCACAGGCAATATTCAATGTTTCGGTTCGTTGATCCTTTTGAGTGTTGCGATTATTGAGATCCAGCCAGTTTTTAGTGTAACTTATAATAACGTCCACCCAAACCCTAGTAGAAGGAGGCTTTAGCAATATCAACAGAAAGATTCGCCATCCAGTTAGCCATGTAACCTTCAGTAGCGTGAGACAATAATGTAAAACATTAAACCAGGTTTCAGGGTCGCAAAATTGCATGCTACTGGGCTAGTATATATAATGTATTCTAATCCACAACACTCGCTTGGCATAGTCTGCGACGCCGTAAGTTGAAGGAAAAAAAAAATCATACGGAAAATGACTAGGAAGGGAGGGACCAACCATCTTGGAGGTATCACATAAACATGGCTGCCAGCAGTAAATGACTACCGTTGTGTGCAATCAGGAATACCAGCAATCCAGACTCTCAACACTACAGTACTTCATGAAACACACGAAGGCGGAGTCTGGAAGCCACTTCTTAAACAGTCATTCCTAGGTAATACCACGGACGGTTTTGGGCAAAGTTAACAAAGGCTTACAACAGAAACCATCCACGAAGTTAATAAATGAATAAATACAACTAAACCGAACTCAATCGATTTTGGGTACGACAGATTAAGTCCAATCTGTCTTTCAAATTATATCCGCAAGACAATGCCATAATTTGTTCATCAACCAACCAAACCAACCTTCAAATTGCCTATTAAGGAAATTATTCATTGGCTCAGAGTCCCAACACCACGGAAAGCTAACATAAATCACTTACCAAGGATAATTTTCCTCTATTTTCTGGTTTCATTCACAGGTGTACTTTGAAATCAATCCAACTTGTCAAAATAAAACCCTCCAACACCCTGCCATATGACACTGGTTGATCAGTAAAGCTAAAACATCATTAATGGCACCTTACCTTCCCGACGTAGACGCCTCATCCTGAGATGCGATAACTACTGCTGCCTGCCTGGGCCACCTGCTGCTAGGCTCTCCCTCCTTTTATGTACTTGATACTTGAATCACCATCCACAGTGAGGCTCATAATACTCAGTACATTCATAACGCTTCGCGTATATTCAATGACTTTTTTCTTCTTCTTCTTGTCTTCTTTAGCCACACTGCAATGACACTAGCACCGAGAATTCTCGTTGGCGAGTACTAGGTGATGATGATAACCCGTGGTAACCCGTGGTATTAGCTATCACCTCATATCTCCCACAAGACTCACTCAGCCGTAAGAATGAACGCGCAGTTTCTCTCGTTCGTCCACAATCCTTACACATTTCAGTACTTGCACGCACTCGACATGCCGCACTCTGGTCACTCCATCAGACACTGATGGTAAATAGTACTCCACACACTTGTAGTTGATGTTCATAATCATTTATTATAATAAGCGGAATGTCAACTTTCTCACGAGGCTACTACACTGGATGGAAGGCTTGGTGCGTTGTGTGGGCTGCAGTGTGTGTGGTGTTGACAGGAGGAGAGTGCAGTGGTGCCCTAGGTGTTACCAACACACTCAACCAGGCTCCAGACGTGTCATGACGCCATTCATGATCTCCCTCGCGGTTGGCAATCCACTTGATCACATGGCTCCTGCAACATGGAACAATTGATCATCAGTCATTTGTATTATACACTACTAAACGGTTACCCCCACCTCACCTATCCCTGCTGCCCAGGTCGTGGGAGGTAAAACACTACCCACCACTTGCAGTCAATATTGCTAAAGCAAAAATCGCCATCCCAGGTTTATGTAGGTCAGTTCACTCCCGGCACACCCCTGGTTACCACATAGGCCACGTCTCCGTTCACACCCGAGAACGCCCAATCGTGCCACTGTCCAGAACTGAGACTACCCGTCAGGTAAGGTCACTGTCTAGGCCCGAGACCAACCGTCAAGATCAGGTCAGCGTCCATACCAGATGCTACCCGTCAGGCCACATCAACCTAGCCAGACTCGGTGCCACCCGTCCATCACTCAACCCTTATCGTAATTAGAAGATAAAAATGTCATGAGACATCCAATTACATTGTGTCGCGGCAGCATTACTGTACCCTGTACACACTGTACTGAAGTTTATTAAGTTATTGAGGGCAATATCCTTGGAGACATTCAGACTCTCTATCCAAAATTCGCCAAGGCCTTGGGTAACACTTGGGTAAACATGGCCAGTACAAGCACGTTCTGTAACTACAGTTTCCATGGTGTACTGTAACCCTGACCCTCTGTATTAGTTAATGTTAATAGCATGCCTAGTGCCAGTATATTCTGTAACTATATGCCCAACATGGACTACCTTTGACCTCTCATACTGCTATCGATGTTAACGAGTTAACGACTGTAAGCTAGTGTCGTTCCAATTACAAACCTGTGAATATGTAACTTACTTGTGTAGACACTTTAATTCGAATATTAACAAGATATTCTATATATGTATGACATTTTTAACTTGCTAAGGATTACACAGATATTGTTACCTATGTTGCTGTCAGCATAGCTTGCCATTATGTAACAATGTATCATGTATTTCATGTGTCCTTGCCTCCCTCCCAACTGACGAGGAGGGGGGGGGGGGCACTCGGGCCCACTTGTCACCCTCCTGTGTCCATGTACTGTACCCACTGTACGTTCTAGACCGGCCTCCACCTACCCCCTAGATATGTGCCCTTCATTCATACTCTAAAATGCTCTGTCATGTATATCTCGACAATAAATATGTCAAAACTAAAACTAGGCTTAGGTCCCGTATGGTTGGTCGGGAACCAGTAGGGTTAGGGTAAGTCTGGAAGGACCCGTAAGGTTAGGGTAGGTCTGGAAGGACCCGTATGGTTAGGGTAGGTCTGGAAGAACCAGTAAATTTAGGGTAGGTCTGGAAGGACCAGTAAAGTCAGGGGAGGTCTGGAAGGACCAGTAAGGTTAGGGTAGGTCTGGAAGGACCAGTAAAGTTAGGGTAGGTCTGGCAAGGTTGGTCTGAAAGAAGTAGTACAGCGTGGGCTGGTTCTCCTTGGGAGGAAGGCTCTTACGTGGAGCAAACAGGTACCTTTGTTTTTGCTTTTCCACTGACGCATCCATCAGGCTCAAGGACCAAGCCACACACACACGTCATTCTGTTGCCCCGAGCTACATACGTCATAACAGTCCCAAGTTGCGTACGTCATAACTGTCCAATGTTGTAGTTAAGTCCCAAGTTGCTTACGTCATAACATTCCCAAGTTGTCACGGATATGACAGCCCCAAGTTGTGACGGTCATAACAGTCCCAGGTTGTTACGGTCATAACAGTCCCAGGTTGAGAGGGTCATAACAGTCCTAAGTTGTGACGGTCGTAAGTCCCAGGTTGTGAGGGTCATAACAGTCCCAAGTTGTGACGGGCATAACAGTCCCAGGTTGTGACGGTCATAACAGTCCCAAGGATGTGACCGTCATAACAGTCCCAGGTTGTGAGGGTCATAACAGTCCCAAGCTACGTACGTCAGAGCGGTCGCAAGCGGCAAGCCAGGGGCTGCAACGCTCATCAGGTGGGGGTCTAGATAAGGGTTGCTCCTCCTCCTCCACTAGTACCTCACTGCGGCCGTTATCATGTGGTCACTGTTATCTGACAATGATAGCAAGACGCACAACATGTCACAGTCATATATAACACACACACACCTGTTGCACCATACACAACCCATCACGCCTAACACAAGTATAACACTTCGTAACGCTTCAATTGCGAATATAACACAAGGCCACTTACACAGCCTATCACATGTAACACAAGCCACGACTGGAAATGCGTCACGCAAGACACACGTAACACCACTGTGCTGGAGTCGCGTAACACGTCTATCACACCGCGTGTATCACAATCAGCATCACCAATATCATCAAACACTGTCCCCATGTGCTAAGGCGCCTAACACCAAGCGGTAACACCATACACAACGCCAGTAACACTGCCCAGCGTCATCTAACACCAACGCATCACCACCAATAGCCGTAAATAACCAATAACACCAATATCCGGAGTGCTCTACCACCACCATAACACGCAGGCTATCACTGTCCCGTCACCAACGGCATAACACGACACTTGCACTCTAACACCACGATGCTCACCACTGAAGAAAGACAGTAACACCAAAGCTGGAGGAAGGTGTTGTGTATCACCTGGGGATGGGCGGTGGTGAGGGCGACTGAGGGCGCCCCACGCGGCGTCACTAACTTGCCCAGCTGCGTCTTACGGCACCACAGTTGCCACCTCTCGCCACCCGAACAACCCTTCCTTATCTCAATTTTATCCCTTGTTTCCACGAAGATTCGCAGTGATATACGTTATTTGTGCATAATCATGGTTCCTTACTCTAATGATTTGGATAAGAGTGTGAATATTTTGGCGTGTCTAATGTTCGTTTTATGAGCTCTGGAATTGTAGGTCGGGCTAAATCTGTGAATAATGTAGGAGTCGGCCATGTCCAGGGTGTTGGTAATGTCAGCAGGTGGCCCAGAGTAGGAGATCAGTGCCACCCCACCTACAGGTACGGCAAGGTGAGCCAGTAATTCCATTTGCTGTTTTCTTGCTACCTTGTGAATTCATTTGTATAATTCACAGTTTAATCAGTCCCCCGCGGGCTGTATTGCGGCGTCAAATATCGATTCTGTGAACCCATTCAATGACGCCACATTTGGCCAGGCCAGACTTGTCATCATAACCCAACTGTTGGGATAGATCTTCGCTCAGTTGCCTGACATAATACCGGTAAGTTGATGACCCCCTAAGAACAGGAAGATGAATATATAATGCAAGTTTTTATTAGTTTTATCTTTCATTCCTCATGTTGGTAGATTTGGCTTGTTTTTCTCCTCCAGATAGGAAGTACATTGGTGTATATATCGGTTACTCTGGTTATATTTGACCACTTTGTTCCGTCATGTAGTTTTATATCCAGTACCGTGATCACATGTTCTCCATGACCTTCACTCAGTTACTAAGAGTAGTACCTCCTGTATGCCATGTTTCCTGTAATCCATTCTGGCTCCTCTCTTGCTTGTTAGGCTCTTGATGAGTTTCTTCCTATTTTAATGGAAATGTTCAAGATTGTATAAACATGTCTCCTCGCCCATTTACTTACCAAGACCAGAGGCTTCTGGCCTCTCACTCTAGCTAACGTGGATCAATGCTTCACAGATCTGGTGCTATGGTTGTGTGGAAGGCTGGGATGTGTTTTAAGTACCCTAGTTCCTGACTGTTAGCATACTGCACCTTGCTCACTCACCACAACATGATTGCTTCATTATATGTGCCCCATTGTCATCACTTTGCATGTAGGAGACGAACTTCATCAGCCATGTACTTAATGAAAGTGTAGCTTCAATCTCTATATTCAGTTGTTCGAATCGTGGTTATTGGCCTGGTTGTTTTGAATGTTTGATAATGCCTTTGTGACATTTGTCTTCTCTCTTTCTGATCCACCTTAGACATTCTGGTTGGTTACCTGGATATATTATTAAGCCAGCCCTTCGAGAAGGGGACGGTGGTACGCTGGTCCAGGAACACACTGTCCACCTTCCCATATTGCTGCTGTACTAGCTCTCACTTTTATATGGTTGGCCAGGCCTGACGTGATCTCTCAGTCTCTTATCTCTCACTTGGGTAGTTACCTTTCTTCTGAAAAGTCTACTCATCCATTGCCTTATCTGATTATCCTTCCTATTTCTCTTAAGCAAACCACCTAATAATCCCAACCTATCCATATAACCAATCAAACCAACCTTAACTATCTAACATGCCCTAAGCTGACCATCTAGTTTAACTACCTATGAAACACTAACTATTTAACGTTTAGATAGCATTAATATAACTATCTAACGATTATCTATCAGTAACTTAACCCATCATGGCCTAGTCAACTTGATCCAACCTAACCTATAACCAACTCTAACTTGACCACTTAATTAACCGTAAACTATACATCTAACCAACCCTAACTCGGTTTATCCAACTCTAGCCTAGTCATGCCTTTCCTAACTGACTAACCAGTCTACCGAACCAACCCCAACCAAACCATATAACTAGCTCTAACCTAATCACTTACCGACCTTAACTTAACCATCTAACCAAACCTAACTTATCTTTCTCGTAGGACGACCGCTTGAAGATTCAAAGGCATTTAGATAAGTTGGTAGGGTGAAGGGACGTTATGGCAGATGGAAAAATGCAGAGTTATTTATTCTGTTACCAAAATTATAAATCACCATTACAAAATGTTTGGTAACACCTCTACAAAAAGTTGAAGTAAATGGTCATGGAGTTATAATCTGTAATTATAAGTGATGTTCTTAAATATGGCAAATAATGTCAAGCTGCATACAATATAGGCGAGAAGACATTAGTTTTCCTAGCCAGAACTAATTCAAAGAGCAACCATACTAATTATTTCACTTACAAATAAACCTTATGAGGAAAGACTCAACAAAATTTCCCTCAACAAACTTAAGGACCAACATTTGTGTAATGCAAAACAAGTGTAAGTCATACATGTACAAATATCTTGTTGACATTAATGATGATACAGGTGATGGTGCAGGAACATTCAACAATGATAATGCCCATTAATGTACATAGCGTTTTGCCACATGTCGCACCCCGGGGCGTAATAAATTGATTAGATAAATAGTGATACTGTTTCTAGTTCAAACAGGATGCAGTGTGGTGTATAGTCGTTAGCACTGATAGCAGTATCAAAGGTTCAAAGATACATTACATTACATAATGTACCAGCTTTGGGTTTTTTGTTAACATTGCCAATAATACAAAAAAGATACATAGAAGAACATAGGACATGAAGTTACAGGATATGCTTGCACTAGTCATGTTTACATCAGGTGTTTGTATAGTTCGGGACATTGTGAATTGTGGATACAGCGTCAGAATGTCTTCAAGAATATTACCATCAGCTGTCGAAGCTGTCTTTCATTCGAGGTCTGAAACTTGGAATGTTCAGGATCATGGTTTCTCGAGAACTACTTGGGCACTTCGTCCAGCTCACGTTTCCAATAAAAATAATGTCCATGGCTGCATTTTACTCCTGTATTGCGTTTTGAATCTTTCCTGCTGACATTTGAGCCGAGGGGGGGCTCATTTTATTCCATCCTGTCTCTACCACTAAATGTAGTTCATTTTCACAAATAACCTCGTTATGGGCATGAGGTGTTACATGTCCTGCCCGTACATGTAACCGTCCCCAAGTGTCTGTCTATGCCTAGCCTAACCATCAAACCAGATCTAAGCTAACCAACTGACCAAATCATCTAACCAACCTGTACCTAATTACCTATTCTAACCAACAAATCCACGCTATCCTAACCATCTAACCAACACTAACCTAACCACAGAACTAAAACTATTGCTAACGAGTTAAGCAAACTTAACTACCTAACCATCTAACCAAATCGAATCACTTAATCTTAGGAAATCATGGCTAACCATGTAGCCACACCTATCATCTACTCTAACCACATGACACCACACCTAATGAAACCGTAGGTAGGGTAAAGGTGGTGTGAGGACGCTGTGTTCCCGGCTGCTGCTGGTGCTGGTGCTGGTACAAGTGGTGACTGGGTTGTGAGAGTGGCACGCGCCTCATCTTCAGCGCCTCCTTCACCCGCTCCTTGACGAGACTGGCCTTCCCTCTGGTACTCACGCTCGATATTCCCTCCCCAGCGGCTGCTCACAGTCTCTAGCCTCGCCCTGGTCTGCTGGCTCCCTGCCGCACACCGTCAAACCTCAACCTAATCTGCCTCCCTCTCTCGCACAGTCTAGCCTCACCCTGGTCTGGCTCCCTCCTTCATACAGTCTAGCCTCACCCTGGTCTGGCTCCCTCCCTCACACAGTCTAGCCTCACCCTGCTCAGACTCCCTCCCTTACATAATCTAGCTTCCCCCCCCAAGTGTCTGGTTGAATTCTATCGATCATGTATTAGACCAACCCACTTTGAAGTTTATTTAGGTCCTCTTGTAAATGAAAGTGATGCAATCAGCCTAGCTTTTCCCTTCCCTTTTGACCTCTGCATCATCTGGAAACATATTCAAGTAGGATTCCGTGCCTTCAGGCAAGTCATTTACGCAGATCAAGAAGAGTAATGGTCCCAGAACAGAATTTTGTGGCTCACTCTTTCGTAGAAATCTGAGGTTTGCTTCGCATGACTTCCCTCCCCTAAAACCCGAGTTTTCTCACTTAATTTTTCCTAAGTAGAAAGTCAGGATTTTTCTTTATAATAATCTTTCCCAGAACCATACAAACCACACTCGTAAATGTGACCAGTATGAAGTCTAGCTCCTGTTCCCGGAATTACCTATTTCTACAGTAAGGGTAGGGAGTTCTACACTCGTGGGACCCCATTTCCATAACACTGTGTAACATCATACATCTTAGATTTCTGTATGTTGTCTGCATTATTTAATCATGTGCTCAGTCATTCTGTTCCATTTACCCAACATGTAATGCAGTAAAGTACTTACGTTTTTTCAGAAATTTCTTGCTAAATTTCATGTCATCTGACTGCTTTATCCCTACATCTCTCGAACAATTGTTTATTGTGTGCTCGGATCACCTCTCACTCTTCTCTCTTTCCTAGTCGGCAAATCTAAATCTCTTAACTTAAGAAGCGTACTCTAGTTTTGGGTTTATGCTAGGTAAAAATTCTTAAATATTTCCTTATTGGTCCATATACTTGAAAATTATTTCCGTACAGTTTGTCACCTGTATTATCCTCCTGATGTGGGATGAAGCCGACTCCCCAAGTCCTTGTCGTACACAGACTCTTGAAGCTTCCTGCCAGCCAGGCATTGATAAGTAAGCTCATCTTTCACATTGTTCCCCAGCCTCATTGCTTCACACGTTCTTGGTTGGTAATTCGTCAGACCCGCGCGCGCGCGTGTGTGTGTGTGAATTTTTGATGCCAGTTTCAGTTGTACGATGAATGGCACATAAAGTTTGTTCAAGCTATCTCCTTCGATGTCATCCAGGAATTTTAAGACGCATTCACGTATGGATATCCATAGAGTTTAATGACGTATTGAAAGATTGCCTAAGTCAGAAAAGAAAAGGGAAATGTGCAGCTTTTTCGAAGACTTACGTATATAAAGCATCAGCGTCAGTAATATTACTGGTGTCAGTGGCTGTAAAAAGACGCCGTTATCGTTAGTGTGTGGTGTTACTGTTCTCACATTTATTTCGTTAACTGGAAGTCATACCTTCATAGTACCACCTCTGCGTACGGCTTTGGTGGGTCTTCGATTGTTTCAGTATTTTCTTTCCTTTAGATATGTTATAGTTTCTTCAAAACCTGTTATACAATTTCCAGTTCAAAGAAAATGGCCATGATGAAAACGGATAATGAAAAGAAAACGGAAAATAAAATCCACCTACTACCATGACCTCCCAGCCTCCCTGAGTCCGTCGTGACTCTGACCTCGCTGATGTTGAACATAACCTTTGACCTCGCCGGCCCGCCTTGGTCAGACTTAGTGTGCGAGTCACGCTACGCTGGCATATGGTAAACTGTGAACCATTGCATTTTGTAGTTCCTTCTCCCATCATAATGTTATAAGCGCAATGGTGGAAAGACGACCCCTTGGGTTTTGTGGCCTCCCGTAGGCACGACTCTCACCCTTTTAGGTCGGTGTATGATCGTCCCCTGGGTCCAACACTCGCACCCACCTGTCACCCACTTAAGTTTTATGGATTTGTACCCACTGTATGTTCTGCGTTCTACATCCATTCAGTTGATTATATTTACGGATGGGTCCGCTGCATTTCAAAATGAAAACTGCGATTTCTGTTGTCCCGGTAGCGTATTTTGATGGCACCGTAAGTGTTTGAAAACAGTACACTCTATGTTGTGTCATTTGTTTTCTTCGGTACGTTGAAAACCATACCTTGCCCTCCTGCCCCAGGAGTCCCGTGTATCCTTATGAGGTTCCTTCAGCACCCCAAGATAGCAGGCCACGTCCACTGGTTTGGGCACCATACGTCAAAAAAAATGTTGTGATGGTGTGGGTTCGTCTGTGTGCAGGGCAACTAGTAGTAAGTACTCAGTGTCTACCTCATGGCCGTTGCATCTTGGGCCACGAAGGGTCTTGAGATAATGTTGAAGCGATGTTGGTGGTGGTGGGTGATGTCCAGAGCGTTGAGGGAAGAGTGTGACTCGTGTTTGTCTAGAGAGTGTGGTTGCTGATGGGTGTATTACCTCTGGTGGGTTGCAGTCTTAAGACTTAGAGTGGAGTGGTCGGTTGTTTAATGCTTGTCGGGTTATTTCAATGTGTGTGTGTGTGTGTGTGTGTGTGTGAGAGAGAGAGAGAGAGAGAGAGAGAGAGAGAGAGAGAGAGAGAGAGAGAGAGAGAGAGAGAGAGAGAGAGAGAGAGAGAGCCCCTGTTCATATAGTACTCCCTCTTTTTTTTTCTGATGGGACGATAACCCACTGGGCCCTGGACCCACCTGTCATCCTCCTTGTGCCGATGTGCTGTACCCACTGTACGCTCTAGACTGGCCTCCACCTACCCTCTAGCTATGTACTCCACCTCCACCTACCCCCTAGCTATGTACTTTGCCTCCACCTACCCCCTAGCTATGTATTCCACCTCCACCTACCCCTAGCTATGTACTTTGCCACACCTACCCTCTAGCCATGTACTTCGCCTCCACCTACCCCCTAGCTATGTACTCCGCCTCCACCTACTCCCTAGCTATGTACTTTGCCTCCACCTACCCCCTAGCTATGTACTTTGCCTCCACCTACCCCCTAGCTACCCCTAGCTATGTACTCCGCCTCCACCTACCCTCTAGCCATGTACTTCGCCTCCACCTACCCCCTAGCTATGTACTCCGCCTCCACCTACTCCCTAGCTATGTACTCCGCCTCCACCTACCCCCCTAGCTATGTACTCCGCCTCCACCTACTCCCCTAGCTATGTACTCCACCTCCACCTACCCCCCTAGCTATGTACTCCGCCTCCACCTACCCCCCTAGCTATGTACTCCGCCTCCACCTACTCCCCTAGCTATGTACTCCACCTCCACCTACCCCCCTAGCTATGTACTCCGCCTCCACCTACTCCCTAGCTATGTACTCCGCCTCCACCTACCCCCTAGCTATGTACTTTGCCTCCACCTACCCCCTAGCTACCCCTAGCTATGTACTCCGCCTCCACCTACCCCCCTAGCTATGTACTCCACCTCCACCTACCCCCCTAGCTATGTACTCCACCTCCACCTATCCCCTAGCTATGTACTCCACCTCCACCTACCCCGTAGGTATGTACTCCTCGCCCGTCCTGCCTGCTGTATCTAGACATATAATCTTTAATGTTACCGGACTCCTCCTGCTCGAGGTTACCCCGTGTGTGAAAGGTCATATTTGGCGAGGCTGTATCACCAGGGGTACAGTTCCGTCACAAGACTCACTCCGAAGGAATACACATTTCCCTGCTGCTGAAAGTAGCGCCGCAGCCTAGGGCTGGAGAGCCCTGAGAACGGACAGTGTCTTAAAATCAAGTTCTGGAGTAATGATGAGAACAATAAAGTCTTTTGAAATGAGAACTAACATTAAATGGTTGGTGTAGGACGCTCTCCTGGACTACTACACCTGAGACAGTGTACTACACCAGCTAGTACATGGCCAGTACACCCAGGAGTGTGTATACCAGCCAGTACATGGCCAGTACACCCAGAAGAGTGTACACCAGCCAGTACATGGCCAGTACACCCAGAAGAGTGTACACCAGCCAGTACATGGTCAGTACACCCAGGAGAGTGTACACCAGCCAGTACACCCAGGAGAGTGTACACCAGCCAGTACATGGCCAGTACACCCAGGAGAGTGTACACCAGCCAGTACACCCAGGAGAATGTACACCAGCCAGTACACCCAGGAGGGTGTAGTAAGTGAGCCGCGGTGAAGCGTGAGTTAGTAAGTATAGCCTGGCTTGGCTGGCGAGGTCAAAGGTCAAGGTGGGGCCTGGGAGCGGGGGAAGGGGGTGGGTCAGTACTCCAGGCCACCACCTCCACATACCTCAGCCTGGCGGTGGATCCATGAGGTGGAGGAAGAGGAGGAGGGGGAAGGGTGGTCTTCTGCAGGTCCGGGTGTCAGAGGGTCTTATGTCGTGTGGTGGAGCAGCCCCAAGTACTCTGACGCGTGATCTAAGGGGGTGTGTGGGGTCTTCCAGGGAGCTCTGTGCTCTGTGGTGGCCATAGAGTCCATAGATATAGACCTAGCTCTGTAGCCAGCATGATAAGAGTTCGTGATGTGGATGCTGGCAACAGTCTCTCGTGTGTAGTACCGGCCACAGTCTGCCTAGCTCACGTGCACCACCTGGGGAGAGGGACGGCATGTGATCAGCCACTTGTCCTGTACGGGGAGGGGGGGGGCCCCCGGTCACCTGAACATGTACAGTCGAGGGGCCCCCGGTCACCTGAACATGTACACTGGAGGGGCCCCCGGTCACCTGAACATGTACACTGGAGGGGGGCCCCCGTCACCTGAACATGTACACTGGAGGGGGGCCCCCGTCACCTGAACATGTACACTGGAGGGGGCCCCCGGTCACCTGAACATGTACACTGGAGGGGGGCCCTCGTCATCTGAACATGTACACTGGAGGGGGCCCTCGTCACCTGAACATGTACACTGGAGGGGGCCCCCGGTCACCTGAACATGTACACTGGAGGGGGGCCCCCGTCACCTGAACATGTACACTGGAGGGGCCCCCGGTCACCTGAACATGTACACTGGAGGGGCCCCCGGTCGCCTGGACATGTACATTCTCTCCTACAAACAACTTTGATTTATCTATAATGTCCACATTAACCATGTCTACTGTAGCCCTTCCCTGTGGCTCACCTGTCTGGCACCATCTACTTTGCCCTCCTCTGGACCATCTCTGTGACCTGTATCTTCCCTACCCTAACCCATGTGACCTGTATCTTCCCTACCCCAACCCATGTGACTTGTATCTTCCCTACCCTAACCCATGTGACCTGTATCTTCCCTTCCCTAACCCATGTGACCTGTATCTTCCCTACCTTAACCCATGTGACTTGTATCTTTCTTACCCCAACCCATTTGACCTAAATCTTCCCTACCTTAACCCATGTGACCTGTATCTTCTCTACCTTAACCCATGTGACTTGTATCTTTCTTACCCCAACCCATTTGACCTAAATCTTCCCTACCTTAACCCATGTGACCTGTATCTTCCCTTCCCTAACCCATGTGACCTGTATCTTCCCTACCCTAACCCATGTGACCTGCATCTTCCCTACCCCAACCCATGTGACCTGCATCTTCCCTACCCCAACCCATGTGACCTGCATCTTCCCTACTCCAACCCATGTGACCTGCATCTTCCCTACTCCAACCCATGTGATAGGTCAGACTCATTTGCACGAATTATTATGCTGATTTAAAGGGGCTCCTAGTGTTTGGACAGGCATACAGTTCCCACTTCCCTCTATTTCCTCTAGGGTGGGTTTCATAGCTTCCAGTGTAATATATATATATATATATATATATATATATATATATATATATATATATATATATAGATAGATAGATAGATAGATAGATAGATAGGATATGTATGTATACAAGAGTATAAATGTATTTTTTTACATGTATTTGTTTGGAGAAAATACTACAAGCTTAATTCATTTTCAGTTCCCTTATGGTACATAACGAGCAGCATACAAAAATATCATTTCTAATCAAAAGTACTGTTTTATCATTCCAAAGAATATAACCAAACCTACTGTAAATAGTAAATCATTTGAGTATTTCGAGAATGTTAGCTGGTCCTTTTGTTGCAATATTCGAATGGGAAGACGTAGAAAACGAGAAAAACTTTCCTTCTTCGATGAATGTAAATAAGAGTTTCGTTATAAAGCAAAATTGGGGAAATATACAGGCAGCAAAGTGTAAGAAGAAAAAAAGGAGAGAAATATGTTTAGGTTTGTAGTGATGGAGGACATTCCCGGAGGATGTGTTGCGCGTCGGTTGTAGTGAGTGGCGTCCAGACCCAGCCTGCCATGAAGCACGTAAGAAATCTTTACCGTCTACTCTCATAGAGTTGCCGTTAGTAAAGGCTACCTGAGGCTCAGGAGCAACTACCTGGTGGCTACGGAGCAGAAGGGCGTCGGCTTGCCAGACGCTGCACCCTAGATAACAGGGCCAAACCTAACGTGAACATTTCTTGGGGCTCCACCACTTAACGCCAATGGCCGAGGCTGGCGGCGGGCGGTGGATACCCAGGCTCCTGGTGGGGGGACCCTTCTTCGTAGGGCCAGCCACCGGGGTCACAGTGGGTCAGCAGGGTTTCCAGGTGATCCCTACCATACGGTGCCATGGGGAGGTCAGGGTTCTGGTGATGAAGGGCGTCAGGCAGTACAGTTAACCCTCGCCAGCAGACAGAACTTTCATGATGGCATTAGTGTTTGCAAGATACTAGGGTGTCTTACCACGTTAGTGGTGTCATATAGTATTAGATAATGATTGTAGTTAATTGCTGAACCTAATATATACTCGTTTGGTACTTGTAGAGCTGGGCTGGGCGGATGGGTTTGGGTATATAAATGTTTCACTGTGGATTGCACATAAAGTATAAAAACGTTTATCTCCAGTGTGGTTCTCATTATACATTGACAATGATTAAGCAAGTTAGGTAAAAGAAATAAAAAAGTACAATAATACAATTGAATTATACTAAATTGAAATTATTTTACAATTACCAATTCACTAAATTGAAATTATTTTATGATTACCAGTTACACTCAGTTGAAATTATATTATGATTATCAGTCACTGCTGTCAAAGAGCTGAGCACAGTTACTACCTCTAGTGTAGAAGAATTATTAGTTATGTCCACATTAAGATCATTAGAACCTAATTGATTTCTCTAAAACAATATTACTTTTTTTTTAGGACTTTACGTTTGACATTGAGTGGGAGATCTGTACCTGACTGGAAATATGTACCTAAAAGTTCACCTGTATAGATATATGTACTCTTACCAAAGTCTCCCACTGTAGATGTGACACATGATAGATCCCCAGCTCGCGTTCTAGACCTACACTGATTAAGAATGAATTTTAACAATATGTCTTATGTAATTTGGAGAACTTCAGATCTACCAGCTTTGCCATCAAGCCACATTTTTGTTGCACTGATTCCTGTTGCCCTTATTGTTAACAATCGGCTTCATCTGGTTCAAGTGTTGAGGTGGAGAAAATGGAGCCCCATTCCTAGAAAACACTGAAACTCATCTGGAACATGTTTCAGATGGTCAGGTTAGGGTATTTGTACCTATGACGTGACACCCACCTGGAACACGAATGGAGGGTGTATCTCCATTGGCATTGTGGACATCATCAGCAGGTTGTTGATCAAGGTCATCATCTAGTCCATCAGTTTCATGGTTAGCAACAGATTCCAGAGCTTATATGGTATACACAGAGGGAATAGGTTCCCCTGACATGACAGCATCATCCTAAAGAGATGAGGGAATGTCACATTTGGTCTAGATCCATTGTTTATGCAACATGAGATGGCCTTTTTATTTGACCTTATATGTTTGGCTTAAATCAGGCAGGGATATTCAGGTTGTCTGGCGCCAGGACCAGGGCAAGGGTAATATCACCTTAAATCAACAGACTGTTGGAGGTAAACAGGTAGTTCATTCATGATCACCAACTGTTTTAACCTTTGACACTTTGGCTAAGACCTTCGTGTTAGAATTGGGTGATGATAGGGTGTTCAACTGTTCATGGCCAAAACTTATCCTGTTGTGTGGGAATTTCCTATAAACATTGCCCCAACTCTCCTCTGATATCTAATCCTCATCCACTGTCAGAGTTGGGGGAGCTTTAGCATTTCTAGAGATTGAATTGAACAGTAAAATATCAGAGATAGCAGTACAGATTTGTTGCCAGTTTCTACCTTGAAAGTGTTTTATGATAGTTATTAACAAGAGATTAATGTGCCATGCTTTTAATGCTAATCTTCCCGTGAAATAGCAGAATTATATGTGACTGGAATGGCTGGTGAGTTTGATAGTCCTGCTGTGCTGGCTTTGATAAGGGAAACATGGGTATTATGTTTGAGTCTAGTGGGGTTGATTGTAGCATGCAGCTGAAGGTTAACGACCTGATCGCACCTTGGTTCACATAGCCCAAAGGCTTCCCTCACTTACAATGGCCATTGGTGGACTGTAATGTGTTGTTGATCAGTGGGCTGGCAGGAGAGTGTAGCTCACAAAAGCGGAATGGAATTTAAGTCATTCGTGGTGGGATATGCATTTTCCCAGAACTCACCACACTGATAAAACTTCTCAGACTTCTTAAAAATTTGGTTTGATAATATTTTATGCAGATTGCAATCATAAATCAGGCTTTGAATCCAATCTGATATGAATTTCCAAACCAAGGATATTGTCCAGTACTTAAAAAGGTATGTTTTTGCAACCCAACAGAATTCTGAAGTATGAATGAAGCTCATGTAGTGTTGTGGTAATATGCTGGAAAATGTCATATAATACACTGATATGTTGAGCAGACAAAACTTAAGTGCAAAGTGCCTGGATACACCACATTTACCTTTAGATTCATTTTTGACATTGATTCATTGCAAAGTGCCAAGAGACAGTATTGCATTATGGAAATAGTGATGCTAATTTGGTCCCTATCTTGCATATTATAATAAAAAGAGATTATTTATGGAGTTAACCTTAACTTTTCATGAGTTTTATTCATTTTCATATCTTGAAAAGGTCAAATTTGTTTCCTGTAAGGATAAGGTGATCATTTTTTTTTCTGCGAGTAAATTAGGGCTAACAAAACTAATGCATATAGAATCTTTGTGTATCTTGATTACCATTTGAGTGTTGGAAGAGAAGTGGACAACTGATTTTTTTTTTTCCTTCTTTCAGGTGTGAAAAGATGGACACTGGATTATTATCCTTAAAGTGGAACAATCATGGAACCACCTTCTTCCATGTATTGTCAACAATAAGAAGAAGGGTAAGGCTTTCATTGATTGCAGATATGTGGTTTTTTAGTTTTTTGAGTATACCAGTTCTTGCATAGTGGAGAGGATTTTTTGTGATTGATATGCTTAAGAATGTTCCTTACGCATCTAGGTATGTTAGCTTATCATGTTCTTCCCCATTTTCCCTCATCGTCTTTCTTAACTACCCTTAGTTACATATGCTTTTTGATTCTTTCCATTTCCATACTCTCAATGTGCTCATGCCACAGTACATTTCATCTTGCAGTTTCTCCTATGTTCAGCATACCTCCATTCATGTATATATGAATATGGTAAGGGTTCACATAGCCTTAGTTTAATGATGAGGCTTTGAATTTTGTCCTATTATCATGAAGTTCTTTCATATCCTTTGTGTTAGTGCTCCTAGAGCAACTACCTTTAGAATTTCTGGTGTATCAGCATGTTTTGTTAATTCTTTAATCCTTAATGAATGTAGTTGCGTTCTTTACCCTTTGATATGAACACCATGCTTGCCTTAGTTTTTTTTATTTTTTTTATTATACTTTGTCGCTGTCTCCCGCGTTTGCGAGGTAGCGCAAGGAAACAGACGAAAGAAATGGCCCCCCCCCCCCCCATACACATGTATATACATACGTCCACACACACAAATATACATACCTACACAGCTTTCCATGGTTTACCCCAGACGCTTCACATGCCTTGATTCAATCCACTGACAGCACGTCAACCCTGGTATACCACATCGCTCCAATTCACTCTATTCCTTGCCCTCCTTTCACCCTCCTGCATGTTCAGGCCCCAATCACACAAAATCTTTTTCACTCCATCTTTCCACCTCCAATTTGGTCTCCCTCTTCTCCTCGTTCCCTCCACCTCCGACACATATATCCTCTTGGTCAATCTTTCCTCACTCATTCTCTCCATGTGCCCAAACCACTTCAAAACACCCTCTTCTGCTCTCTCAACCATATATATATATATATATATATATATATATATATATATATATATATATATATATATATATATTCTTAATACCTTCCACAGAGCATCTCTATCAACTCTATCATATGCCTTCTCCAGATCCATAAATGCTACATACAAATCCATTTGCTTTTCTAAGTATTTCTCACATACATTCTTCAAAGCAAACACCTGATCCACACATCCTCTACCACTTCTGAAACCGCACTGCTCTTCCCCAATCTGATGCTCTGTACATGCCTTCACCCTCTCAATCAATACCCTCCCATATAATTTACCAGGAATACTCAACAAACTTATACCTCTGTAATTTGAGCACTCACTCTTATCCCCTTTGCCTTTGTACAATGGCACTATGCACGCATTCCGCCAATCCTCAGGCACCTCACCATGAGTCATACATACATTAAATAACCTTACCAACCAGTCAACAATACAGTCACCCCCTTTCTTAATAAATTCCACTGCAATACCATCCAAACCTGCTGCCTTGCCGGCTTTCATCTTCCGCAAAGAATATATGGTGTGGGAGGCAAGTTGTTAGAAGCAGTGAAAAGTTTTTATCGATTAAGCTTTAGTTGTATATTTTAAACTTTGTAATAGTAATTAGTTTGCTGTAAGGATGGTGATCATCCTGTTTTTAATTTGTTATGAATTGGGGTTAAGGAAATAAGATCATGGAAATTTGGGTCAAGTATGAGTACTTTGGATGTGGAGAAAGTGGAACTGATTTTTTTTTCCTCTTTCAGCGCTAAGGTGGACACTGATTATTAACTAGAGCGTGACTGGACCTTTTGTATGTGAACAAAATTGAAGAAAAGTGATTAATGATGAGATATAGGTAGTAGGGTTTGTCAGTCAATCGGAGTGTTGCATAGAGGAAAGATTTTGTGATTGAATGTTTTAGAATGATCCTCGGTAGTACTTTCATGTATGAATCCCATGTGATGCCGTCATCGTTTCTAAATCTTAGTTATGCTTTGTGATCTTTCCTTCAGGTCTCAAATGTTCGAGCCATTGAAATGTTGCGTTATGTCGAGACATATCTCCAATGCAATGGTATTTTGAGGAAAGGGTTCATAGCCTTATAAATGTGAGGTTTTGGAAGTTTTGTCTATTATGAAGTTCTTCATATCCTGGTTAGTGCTGTAGTGAACTACTTAGAATTTGCATGGTGTGATGGTTTTGTTAATCTTTAACTTAATGGAAAGTGAGAGTCTTATGAATAAAAAGACTGTTGTAGATTTTTTTTAAGTTGTTTTATATATGTTGTGTTCACGGAGAATGAGTGTAGCGATTGAACAGAGAAAGTAATGGGCAGCCCGAACAATGAAAAGGACCAATCGAGAAAATATAATATACAAGTTTTGGTTTACCCAAACGCTAGAGGCTTGGGCAAATCCAGACGGACGTGACACTGGTATACCACAGGCTTCCAATTCACTGTCTGATTAGCCAGCACTGTTACACCTCCTGAGTTAGCCTGCAAATGTCACAGAAAATTTTTTCACTCCTGATCTTCCATCTCAATTGTCTCCCTTCTCTGGGTCCCTCCACCTTCGGACCACATTATCCTCTTGGTCAATCCTTTCGCCACTCATCTCCAGTGCCGGAACAGTCAAAACCCTCTGCTCTCAAAAACAAAATATATATATATATATATATATATAATTATATTATATATATATTATTATTATATTTATTTTATTACTTTGTCACTGTTCGCGCATATGCAGACGACGAAGGAAACAGACGCAAAAACATGGCCCACCCCCCCCCCCCCCCATACACATATACATACTCCACACACGAAATATACTACCACTACACACATTTCCAGTTACCCAGCTGTCCATGTTACCCCTGATTCAATCACTGACAGCACTCAACCGACGTATCACCACGTCCAATCGCTCCAATTTCTTTCCTTGCCCTCCTTTCACCCTCCTGCATGTTCAGGCCCCGATCACACAAAATCTTTTTCACTCCATCTTTCCACCTCCAATTTGGTCTCCCTCTTCGCCTCGTTCCCTCCACCTCCGACACATATATCCTCTTGGTCAATCTTTCCTCACTCATTCTCTCCATGTGCCCAAACCACTTCAAAACACCCTCTTCTGCTCTCTCAACCACGCTCTTTTTATTTCCACACATCTCTCTCACCCTTACGTTACTCACTCAATCAAACCACCTCACACCACACATTGTCCTCAAACATCTCATTTCCAGCACATCCATCCTCCTGCGCACAACTCATGCCTTAGTGTACATGATTTATACTGTATAAGGGACTTGCAGTGAGAGCTTGTGATGGTTGTAAAGACATTAGAAAAGTAATGATAGGGGAATGAATTAATGAGTATATGCTATTGCACCCAGTCCTTTATTCATGGTGAAAGATTACTTAGAATTGTACCCTTGATTTTTTTTTAGATATCTCCATTGGTAGTGGTGTAACCTCATTTATAAAGTGTTTTGGTTTACTTGCATTTTATATTAGAATAAAGTTCACCTTGTTCCACTTTTCCATATTTTTGAAGTCGTGTATGTAATTTTGATTTTGACCCATTTTTATTTCTGTTATAAGTAAATTTATGACAAATGATAACTCAGCCTAATTATTAATATGACTTGTTATCTGAGGGTTGGTAACTCTATTGATGATTGATTCAGTTTATAGGATATTCTTTCTCCCATGTACCCAGGGATAGAAATTATAAACTCACTTCTGTAAATTTATTGTGAAGCATATTCTAAATATATTTTGTATTTGTGTTTGATGAGTGTACTTCAAGATGGCAAAGTTTTGTTGAATCATGATTTGATTACATTATTCTCTCTCATCAACTTGCATCATAATCCATTTTTCATAGGATCAGAGACAGTTAGTCTACCTGAAAACCTGAGGTCAACATTATGAATTGCTATCACAGTTACATTCCTGTTAGACACATTTTCTTGTACATCTTTAGTTTTCCTTTTATTGTGTGATATTGTTATATATCTACTGAAGAGCTGAATTAGTACAGTAATAGTGTAGACTTTTTTATGTTGAAGGCTCTACTCACGGACAAATGTCCACATCAAGACCGGTCCTTCATTGAAACATGGAGAGAATTATGAAATGGAAAAGGAAAAGACGAGGGAAAGTATTTAGGGATTTTTGGTGGGAAAGTTAAAAACCTGTCTTTTGAAATGTACCAGGTTGTAGTTATCAGGAAAGACGAGAAGGTAGTTCTAAAGCTTTGACGCATAGGGAAAGAAGCAGTTATCAAAACAGCCCACCCTTGAATTGCTGAGGGCCACACAATAGTCATGTGATGCAGCAGCTTGCCAAGTATTGTGTGGTGTAGCCAGTGGTGTGGGCACACAAGCAGCCAGCTCTTGGGAGCAGAAATCAAAGTAATACCTGTAGAAGAGGGAAAGTGAACAAACATCGTGGCATAGGGTAAGGTGGTCAAGTTTGGATGTTATCCTGGGACAGTTTATAAGGTGTACTGCTTATGACTCAACTCTGTCAAGTAAGGATGCAGAGCTAGAACTTCCCCAAATGTGAGAGCAGTGCTCCATACAAGGATGATTCAATCCCTTGTAGAAACAGAGCCACAATTCAGAAGAGTAATTTTGACATCTAAAACAGGTCACCCAGTTTTATAGAGGTAGACTTAGCTATTCCTGTGATGTGGGACTTTTAAGAAAGAGTGAATGTTTTATTTGTACCAAGTATGGTTACCGAGTCGAGGTGGATTTACAGAAGCATCAAAGGAGTGACGAGAGTTGTTTGAGTTTTCGTGAGCAAGATGGTTAGAAGCTGGGTCTTGGAGGCATTGAAATTCACAAGATTTTGTGTACCTCACTTAGATATCCTGCCCAAGTGTGAGATTATTAAGGAAGCTGTGTCAAGACGAGCTGCAGATCGAGTGAGAGAAGAGAGAGGAGAATTGAAGGATGTGTATGAATGCAATGTTGAGTCTTCAGCATATGAGTGCATTGGATTATTTGTGGAGAGAAAATCATTGAAAAATGGAGAAAAAGTGTAAGAGACAGAACAGAACCATGAGGAATACTGCTGTTGATGGAGGAAAGATAGGAGGCTGATCCATTAACAGTCACAGAGATAGATCGGCCAGAGAGGAAGCTAGATTAGTAAGATAGAAAAGAATATCTATCTGGTGGATCTTGCCTTATGGAAACAATACTGGTGATCAGAGAGAAGACTGTGATTTTTGAGGTGTTTTGATATGAGTAGGGCCTGTGAGGGATATCTGGGTCCCCATAATACATTTGATTCTGGGCACTTTTAGAGTCAGTTTTTCATACACAGAATATGGTCTGTCAATTCCTGTGCTACAGCCATGCTGTTGGACTTTTAGTTAAGTAAAAATGGCTTACATCTCCCCTCCTTGGCTGGTGGATATAATATATTGTTACTGAACGAAAATCTTATTTGATAAGTTTTATCACTATGAGTCTCTTTTGTAACGGGATGAATGAAGTTCTGTACCTCTCGTCACTTTCAAGCATGGATTCTTCTACCAAGGACCTCATACCCCCATCCTTTCTCCACAGTCTTCCCATCCATGCAAGTTAACCATAACACACAGGTTCCCCCCTGAATTTACATCTTCTGTTGCTCTTTCAAAATCTTTCCTAAGAATATCCTTCCCCCACTCTTATTTATCATTACATGTATATTCACCTAATTACAGACAGTTCCAACTTCTCAATCTTGAACTTCACAGGTATTAACCTGTTGATTCTTCATATTCTGTGTATGGCATGGGATGTCTCCTGTAGTTGACTATGAATGTGCCACGCATGGTCTCGTACATTTAAAAATGTAATTTTTGGTGAACAGCAGAGTTAATTAGTCAGGTAGCAACAACTGACAACTCGGATAATGTTTCCACATCCATGTCCTTCACCCATGTTTTTTCAGCTCAGCAGCTCAATAACCATAGAAATGCCTTGGGGGATAGTACTTAATTTTTACACTCAGTACATTCTATTAGGAATGATAACATGATTGTATAGTGCAATGTGTATGTATTATGCCACTAGGGGGATGCATCACATGCCTAGCAGTTTTGTAGCCTGAACATTTATCCACTTGATTATCTGACCACCACATCAGCAACTTGCAACTACATTGATTTTATTTATATTTTTTTTTTTTTTTTTTTTTTTTTTTTTTTTTTTTTTATACTTTGTCGCTGTCTCCCGCGTTTGCGAGGTAGCGCAAGGAAACAGACGAAAGAAATGGCCCAACCCCCCCCCCCCCATACACATGTACATACACACGTCCACACACGCAAATATACATACCTACACAGCTTTCCATGGTTTACCCCAGACGCTTCACATGCCTTGCTTCAATCCACTGACAGCACGTCAACCCCTGTATACCACATGACTCCAATTCACTCTATTTCTTGCCCTCCTTTCACCCTCCTGCATGTTCAGGCCCCGATCACACAAAATCTTTTTCACTCCATCTTTCCACCTCCAATTTGGTCTCCCTCTTCTCCTCGTTCCCTCCACCTCCGACACATATATCCTCTTGGTCAATCTCTCCTCACTCATTCTCTCCATGTGCCCAAACCATTTCAAAACACCCTCTTCTGCTCTCTCGACCACGCTCTTTTTATTTCCACACATCTCTCTTACCCTTACGTTACTTACTCGATCAAACCACCTCACACCACACATTGTCCTCAAACATCTCATTTCCAGCACATCCATCCTCCTGCGCACATCTCTATCCATAGCCCACGCCTCGCAATCATACAGCATTGTTGGAACCACTATTCCCTCAAACATACCCATTTTTGCTTTCCGAGATAATGTTCTCGACTTCCACACATTTTTCAAGGCTCCCAAAATTTTCGCCCCCTCCCCCACCCTATGATCCACTTCCGCTTCCATGGTTCCATCCGCTGACAGATCCACTCCCAGATATCTAAAACACTTCACTTCCTCCAGTTTTTCTCCATTCAAACTCACCTCCCAATTGACTTGAACCTCACCCCTACTGTACCTAATAACCTTGCTCTTATTCACATTTACTCTCAACTTTCTTCTTCCACACACTTTACCAAACTCAGTCACCAGCTTCTGCAGTTTCTCACATGAATCAGCCACCAGCGCTGTATCATCAGCGAACAACAATTGACTCACTTCCCAAGCTCTCTCATCCCCAACAGACTTCATACTTGCCCCTCTTTCCAGGACTCTTGCATTTACCTCCTTTACAACCCCATCCATAAACAAATTAAACAACCATGGAGACATCACACACCCCTGCCGCAAACCTACATTCACTGAGAACCAATCACTTTCCTCTCTTCCTACACGTACACATGCCTTACATCCTCGATAAAAACTTTTCACTGCTTCTAACAACTTGCCTCCCACACCATATATTCTTAATACCTTCCACAGAGCATCTCTATCAACTCTATCATATGCCTTCTCCAGATCCATAAATGCTACATACAAATCCATTTGCTTTTCTAAGTATTTCTCACATACATTCTTCAAAGCAAACACCTGATCCACACATCCTCTACCACTTCTGAAACCGCACTGCTCTTCCCCAATCTGATGCTCTGTACATGCCTTCACCCTCTCAATCAATACCCTCCCATATAATTTACCAGGAATACTCAACAAACTTATACCTCTGTAATTTGAGCACTCACTCTTATCCCCTTTGCCTTTGTACAATGGCACTATGCACGCATTCCGCCAATCCTCAGGCACCTCACCATGAGTCATACATACATTAAATAACCTTACCAACCAGTCAACAATACAGTCACCCCCTTTCTTAATAAATTCCACTGCAATACCATCCAAACCTGCTGCCTTGCCGGCTTTCATCTTCCGCAAAGCTTTTACTACCTCTTCTCTGTTTACCAAATCATTTTCCCTAACCCTCTCACTTTGCACACCACCTCGACCAAAACACCCTATATCTGCCACTCTGTCATCAGACACATTCAACAAACCTTCAAAATACTCATTCCATCTCCTTCTCACATCACCGCTACTTGTTATCACCTCCCCATTTACGCCCTTCACTGAAGTTCCCATTTGCTCCCTTGTCTTACGCACCCTATTTACCTCCTTCCAGAACATCTTTTTATTCTCCCTAAAATTTACTGATAGTCTCTCACCCCAACTCTCATTTGCCCTTTTTTTCACCTCTTGCACCTTTCTCTTGACCTCCTGTCTCTTTCTTTTATACTTCTCCCACTCAATTGCATTTTTTCCCTGCAAAAATCGTCCAAATGCCTCTCTCTTCTCTTTCACTAATACTCTTACTTCTTCATCCCACCACTCACTACCCTTTCTAAACAGCCCACCTCCCACTCTTCTCATGCCACAAGCATCTTTTGCGCAATCCATCACTGATTCCCTAAATACATCCCATTCCTCCCCGACTCCCCTTACTTCCATTGTTCTCACCTTTTTCCATTCTGTACACAGTCTCTCCTGGTACTTCCCCACACAGGTCTCCTTCCCAAGCTCACTTACTCTCACCACCTTCTTCACCCCAACATTCACTCCTCTTTTCTGAAAACCCATACTAATCTTCACCTTAGCCTCCACAAGATAATGATCAGACATCCCTCCAGTTGCACCTCTCAGCACATTAACATCCAAAAGTCTCTCTTTCGCACGCCTGTCAATTAACACGTAATCCAATAACGCTCTCTGGCCATCTCTCCTACTTACATAAGTATACTTATGTATATCTCGCTTTTTAAACCAGGTATTCCCAATCATCAGTCCTTTTTCAGCACATAAATCTACAAGCTCTTCACCATTTCCATTTACAACACTGAACACCCCATGCATACCAATTATTCCCTCAACTGCCACATTACTCACCTTTGCATTCAAATCACCCATCACTATAACCCGGTCTCGTGCATCAAAACCGCTAACACACTCATTTAGCTGCTCCCAAAACACTTGCCTCTCATGATCTTTCTTCTCATGCCCAGGTGCATATGCACCAATAATCACCCACCTCTCTCCATCAACTTTCAATTTTACCCATATTAATCGAGAATTTACTTTCTTACATTCTATCACATACTCCCACAACTCCTGTTTCAGGAGTATTGCTACTCCTTCCCTTGCTCTTGTCCTCTCACTAACCCCTGACTTCACTCCCCAGACATTTCCAAACCACTCTTCCCCTTTACCCTTGAGCTTCGTTTCACTCAGAGCCAAAACATCCAGGTTCCTTTCCTCAAACATACTACCTATCTCTCCTTTTTTCACATCTTGGTTACATCCACACACATTTAGGCACCCCACTCTGAGCCTTCGAGGAGGATGATCACTCCCCGCGTGACTCCTTCTTCTGTTTCCCATTTTAGAAAGTTAATACAAGGAGGGGAGGATAATCACCGTTTCCCCACTTCAGCGAGGTAGCATCAGGAAATAGACGAAGAATGGCCCATCCATTCATATACATGTATATATACATAAACATTGATATATGTCTTTTTTTCCTGAAAATATTTTTTCTGTTGATAATAGCATTTTTTCAAACCTATCAAAAATGGCAGCACTAACAGCACATGAGATATCTACAGTAGATGCTGTCATTGGGTTGATATTGTGCTTATGCACTGGCAGTCTAAACTTGTTTTCAAACCACTTATCAGCACTTAACAATTCCACACCTCTTGCACAAACATCAGTGTCATTTTGGCCTTAATTCCCACCTATTGTTCCATTCCACTCAAAGGTCTCTGCCACTCGGCAATCTCACACAAACTAGGCATGCTGAATATTGTATTTAAGAGAATTTAATATGTCAGCCAATCAGTTTTCCTTTGCCATGTTACAAGGTACATGTACTCAGAAACTGAATTTTATATTTGAAGAGCACTTATGATGTTTTCCTTAAGGAGACTTATTTTGAATATTTTTGATGTGTAATTGATTTACAAAATGTTCTTTAGGAATATTGTAACATATCCATTAGAAAATGTGCTTTGTATTAATATGAATTTCTGATGACATTTTTCCGCAGGAATCCTACAGTGATGTGACGCTGGCATGCGATGGGAAGTTCTACCCAGTACACAAGCTAGTGCTTTCCACATGTAGTGACTATTTTGAGGAAATATTTAATAGAACTCAGTGTAAGCATCCTGTGATAGTGTTAAAAGATGTAAAACATGATGAGCTTGAAGCTCTTCTCAATTATATGTACTTAGGTGAGGTGAATGTACTACAGGCAGACTTAGCAGGACTAATAAAAGCAGCAGAGTGCCTGAAGATTAAGGGCTTAGCAGTGCCTGATGAAGCCCCCACTGCGAGAAGTCCCAATAAGGATAAGCGGAGTGCCAGCATTAGAGACAGTAGTCCACCTCTGGCTAAGCGCATTAGGCAGGATGAGGGGTCCAATTTGCAAAACCAAAGCTTTGAGGATCCAAGAACACATAGAGAACCTTCCTCCAGAGAACCGAGAGAACCCTCACGTACAAATTCAGCTCGACCTCCCTCTCGGGCTTCTGATGAAGGTTTTTCCAACAGTGTTTTCTCCCAGAGTGGCCCTAGTCAAGATGGCACCAGAGACAAAAGAGAGGTGAGAGATCGCCCACCTGATCTCGAGAGAATAAGAGGAGACAGACAAAAAGACTTGCCTCCCACTTCATCCCCTAGTCAATCTGTTGAGGTGAGTTGTTGCTCTATTGTTCTTTGGAATTGTATCATAAGGTTCTTTGATTATTCATCTCATAATTTGTTATGAGTTCCAGTTTGATTTATATTCCTGATTTGTGACATTCCTTGAAAGATTCTTTGAGTCCAAGTCTTATCATATGATTCATGAGTTCTTTACCCATTTTGAAATGCAGTATCCTCCGAGTCCTAGCTAAAGACATGCTTCCTTGGTGTGTTATTGACATGAATAAGATTTCCTCAAGTCTGTCGTGTCAGTACAATGAGGTTTCAAGTTACGACATTTTAATTTGCAATATTTCTGACTTCATGATGTATTAGTATTAGGATATGTTGTATCAACTTTTGACATTGCTTTGACTTGATATGAATTGAAAAAAAATTTACTTAAATGAAAATTTACTTAGATAATATCTTTTTTCATATTTTTGCTCTTTCCCTTCGTAAGTGATGTAGTACAGAGAACAGACAATAAATTTGCGTTATTTGCTCAGACCTGTGGTTCCTCAAGTTGCCTCTCATGGCCTGATAAGTCCATTGACAACATGTTACCCCCTGTATACTACATCCTTCCAGTTCTTTCTTTCCTGTACATGCCTTTCACCCACCCTGCATGTTTAGACACACAAAATCTTTTTGCACCATCTGTCCATCTCCAGCTTGGTCTTTCCCCTCTCCTTATCCATTCCACCCTTGACATTTATCCTTTTTGTCAACCTCTCCTCACTCATTCTCTGTGTATGATCAAACCATTTCAGTGCACCCTCTTCAGCTTATTCAACCATACTCTTCTCATCACCATGCCTCCTCCTTATCCTACATAATGTTTTGCACAACCAACCCCTTTTTCACCACATATTGTCTTCAAACTTTTCATTTCCAGCACCTGCACCTTTTTTTCCATATATATTCATCTATACCCCACATGTCACATCCATAGAACAGTGAGTGTACTATGTACTTCAGACATACCCATCTGTACCCTTCCAGACAGTAACCTGTCTTTCCACAAATTCTTAAATGTACCCATGCCCTTTGTCCCCTCACCCACCATTTGACTCAGTTCAGTTACCATGGTTCCTTTTGCCGCCATATCTATTCCCAGGTATCCAATTCACTTCACTCCCTCCAGTTTTTTTTTTTTTTTTTTTTTTTTTTTTTTTTCTTCCATTCTTTCACCCACCCCAACTAACCAGTCTTTCTCCACTGCAGACCTACCTTCACTTGAAGCCACCCACCCTGCTCTTTACCTACTCCCACACTTGCCTAACTCATGATATATACTCCTCATTGCTTTTAATAGCTTTCCTCCCTTGCCATATATGTATATAACACTTTCCACAATGCACCTCTTATCAACTTTATCACATGCTTTCTCTAGACATATAAATGCCACTTGAAAATCCCTCTGTATTATCTCTAAGTATTTCTCTCACGTATTTCAAAGTAAACACTGATCCACACATCCTCTGTCACCCTCTGTAATTCAAACACACCATTGTTTTCCCTTTCCCTTATACAGTGGCATGATACATGCATTCATCCAGTTTTCAGGCACCTAACCATGATCCATCACAGTCACCCCATTTCTTGTGAAATTCAGCTGTAGTACCCTCCATTCAAGCTGTCTTGCCACGTTTTATCTTTATGCAAGGCTTTCCCCTCCTCTTCTCTTTTTTCACCAAACCAACTTCCAAAACCTGATTTCCCCAACCCAAACACCCCACTTCTGCCACCCTATCATCAAACACCAGAGTATTCACTCTATCAGCAATGTTCCCATTTGTTCTTTTGCCTGTCAGCAATGTTCCCATTTGTTCTTTTGCCCGTCAGCAGTGTTCCCATGTGTTCTTTTGTTTTGTCTCACACAATTAACCTCCTTATAAAAAACTATCTCAGTGAAATATGCTCATGTTCAATTCAATGCTGCAGCCCTAGACCCCTCCCACCTAAACCATGGGTATAACTAACCACCATCTCTCACATAGAAAATAAAAAGCTTCTCCCTGCGTTACACTTTATTAACCTCAACTTACAGATACCCCCAAGCTCCAACCTAATATATATAAAACTGACAAAGCTTTCTGAAATAACTTGACAAGCATTTTAACAGCTTACCCTTCACTTCCCACCCACCAGTCATGCACCCATCAGAAACCACACTCCCCAGACGAACTTGAGTCCCACTATCCTGCTTATGCCCTGGTCATCACACATCATTGCAATACTAAAATCACTGTTTCAACATATCCCAAGACCCCTCTTCCCCACAGTGCAGCTACCAATAAGACATAGAGAACTTACTACTCATTTACCCTGCATTGTGCATGTAGATACGCAACATTACAACACTTTATGACTGGTCCTGCCTGGTGAATGTAGCCAGCTTCTTGTTGCAGGAGCCTTACATGGATAAAAGAGACTTATGAGGTAGTATATAAGTAAGTATGTGGATTGGGGGTTTGCTTTAAAGAATTTGAGAAATACTTAGGGAAGAAACAAAAGGGTTTATTTGTGGTTTTAATGGATGAGGAGAAAGCATATGACAGGGCTTATAAAGTTGCTTTGTGGAAGGTATTACAATTATTTGATGTGGGAAGAAAGCATGTGTGTGAGTAGGTTGAGAGGAGGGTAAGTGATTTTAGGTGAAGGTAGATTTGTGGTATTGGTGTGTAATGTCACCATGGCTTTTTAATTTTGTTGTGGAGTGGGTGTTGAAGGAGGTAAATACAAGGGTCTTGGAGAGAGAGCCAGGTATGCATAGTATTAGGGGTGATGGATCCTGGAAGTAAGTCAATATTTGCTTACTGATGACGACAACACTGTTGGCAGATTCAATTTATATAGTGCAGATTTTAGTTGGTGTCTGAGTTTATGAGAGTGTGTGGAAGGAGAAAGTTGCAAGTAAATGTGAATAGATACGAGGTTAGTAGGCTTAGGAGTACAAAGAGGCTAGTTATTTGGGTCGTAAGTTTGATTTGAGGAAAATTGCAGAAGGTGAAGGGTTTTAGATACCTGTGAATGGACATGACAGTGATTGGAACCATGGAAAAATGGGAACATTGGTGAACATTGTAATTTAGTTCAACTTGACATATGCATTCATTATAAACGAAATTGTTGAATGTTATAAAAGATAGATAAATTATGGTAAATTGTTCTTAGTTTTTCAAGTATATTCCAGATTTGAGATACAGGAAACATACTGGTCATGTATGTACCCTTGTTATATAATGGGTTTGACCTGTAAAGGACCCAGCCTTAGAAATGCTCTAGAGAGTGGTGGGGGCAAGACTGGGGTTTATTAGATTTGAAAAGAATGTTATCCTTATCAGGTAATAAGGAGTGGCAAGAAGAATTAAAGGAAAAGAAGACAATCTGATATATTACCCATTTGTTGCTATAAAAACATTTGAATTTGAAGTGCTTCGTGAGCTCGAATATTCTAACATTTGTTGCCATCTGTTGACTTGAACCACTTTATCTCTTCATCACGACTGATGGATTACTGGTACACAAAGAATTTTTTCTTGTACTGAGAGTTTGACATTCACTGAATCATTATCATCATAATTAATGCCCCAGAAGTTAACACTAAGTAGCCATTAATTTGTGTGGGGGTACACTCTCTCCTTTTTTGTCTTATGTGTAACAGAGACAACAGGATTTTTTCCTATCGCTAATTGTATTTTCTTGTGACGTGTCTGCGCAGTGATATAGCGTGCCCTAAAGTTTAGCTGATGGCAAAGAAAGGCAAAACATGCAAGTAGAGCTAGGGTCCCCAAAGGGTAAGGCATTGTGTTATGAGTAACTGTAACCATGATTTTTTTCCCCTGGTGCTGGTTACAGTTGTTTGTGACGTAATGCTTTTCTGCATGCCAATAAAGCCAATCATTGAATTTAGATGATGTTAGGAAGAGACAGGCCGTACAAGTATGAGTTGAGTTCCTTTTAAGGTTTAATTGACTAATGATTTGACTTGTTACAGTGTTTCCGAGAACATAGTCCCATTGCAAGTCAGGTTACAGGTATAACATCTTGATGCTTGATCTTATCCCTGAACATAATAAATCATTTGTTGTATGGCATGTTGCTGACGGTTATTGTTTTCTTTTGCTGCTTCCTTCTTTAGTAATTCTGTTCTTCATCTGACTCAGAGAGGCAGATATCTTGGATCTGAAGCACTGTTAACCTCTCGTGATTCACTTCATGCTGATGTTCTTGCTGTCCGTCAAGATCTGCTAACTTCTCTTCATTTCCAAGGACTTTGTTCATTTAAGTGTATGAGGGATTTATTGTCAATTCTTGGTCATCATATCCCCCAAAATCATTACCACTGAGAGTGCATTTTCTTCTACAGACCCTTAAGAGCAGATTCTTTCATATTTTGCTAATCAAACTCATCCTTGTGCACTGCCTGTTGGATGTTAATTTTTTCTAGCCCTCTTTACAATGTTGCATTTCTTGATGAAACTGGAAGAAGATAGTATTACTTAGGGTAGAAGAATTTACAAATGAGGGCAGCATGAGTGGCCAGCTGCAACCCTGACACATGACAACTGTTAAACTGTTGGGTGATTAATTGAACTTCGATTGAATGAGTGTCCAATGTACATTTAGTTACTAGTGTATGTTGTTTTGATGGGTTAGATTTTTGTGGGAATTGCTGAGCAGAGTTCTCTCAACTACAGCTGTTTAACATCTCTTGAATGGTGGTATGGAGTTACAACATAAATTAACAGTGTGGTTGATTTACAAATGAGGGCAGCGTGAGTGGCCAGCTGCAACCCTGACACATGGCGACCGTTAAACTGTTGGGTGATTAATTGAACTTTGATTGAATGAGTGTCCAATGTACAATTCTTTGGAAAATCAAAAAAAAATTAGATTGTGGATAGATATTTAAAGATGCAGTTGAACAAGTTATGGTTTTGTGTGTATTTTTCAGTAGAGTTTGTTTCTTAGATTTAAGTGTTAGAAAATGAATATGAAACAGCACAGATGTATTACCCAGTACATCAACAGGTGAATACATTAGAATGTGGCAGTTTGGGCTTATACTCTGGCGTAGCCATAAAAGCATTAAAAGGCTATATCACTTGGATCATACAGTGTGTGTACAACATAGAAATGTGTTCAGAATCCCATTCTGACAAATTTTATCCTTCCAGTAAATGAACTAGTTCCTTTCTGTAATTGTGATATTGAAGCAAAATTTGTTAAATGAGTTGTAGTTATATGGGTACCCTTTATGTAATTGTGATATTGAAGCAAGACTTGTTGAGTTGCAGTTACATGGGGTATCCACCTACTTATGAGTACATTTGATGAAATTTTGCCATGGTGGCAAGGCTATTGCAAAAATGGATGCATAGGTGAGAAGTCACCTTCAGTGAGTTTTTATTGTCAACTGATACAAAAGAGTACAGCATTGTAAAGGATCTTTATGCTGTAAAGGAGCCCTCCTCCAGCATGGAGCACAACTCCCTAAATGGGTTCCTAGGTTTGCACAACTAATTACATTTTTTTTTTTTTTTGCCGCTGTCTCCCGCGTTTGCGAGGTAGTGCAAGGAAACAGACGAAAGAAATGGCCCAACCCACCCCCATACACATGTATATACATATGTCCACACACGCAAATATACATACCTACACAGCTTTCCATGGTTTACCCCAGATGCTTCACATGCCCTGATTCAATCCACTGACAGCACGTCAACCCCGGTATACCACATCGATCCAATTCACTCTATTCCTTGCCCTCCTAATTACATGTGTCTGTATATTGTAAAATGTCTATGTACTTACCTCTGATAAGTGATATATGTACTTGTCTGTCTTTTATCTAGGTACTTGTTGAGGAAGAGCCTGTTGTCAAGACAGAAGTGTTAGAGGAGCCAAAAGAAGAGGAAGAAAACAATGAGGACATGTTGAACTCAGACAGTAGCATAGCCTACAACCCAGTCACTTCTGGCATGCAAGGTACATCTCTGAAAGATCACAACTGTTATTTGTATTTTGGATAGACATTTTTTGATATAGTAAAACAAGAGAGAGTTTCCCAAGGTCTTTCCTGCAGTGAATTATTGACTTGGATATTAGTTGAAAAAATGAATTCATCAAAGTAGAAATTGAAGTTGTATAACACTAATGATTAGTGAATTAATACATAGAATTGGTTAAGCCTCCATTTTGCCATGCACCCATGGTGTAGCCAAAAAGATATTGGGACTGTACCTCATGGATCATATATGTACATAGCATAGAAATATATTTCATTTCATTAAAGTTTAACATTTTGGCCAAAGGAACAGTACAGATTCCTCATATGGATGCATTATCAAATAGATGACTTCAGATCTTTACTTGTTCTTATGACCATATGGGAAAAGATCTTTATGGTAGATATGCTATGTTATGCAGTTTTGTTATTTTAGCCCTCCTTTCCTTTATTTTCTTTATGAATTTTTTGCTGTGAAAAAAAAGAATTTGTGACAATGACTCTTGAGATGTAAAGTATTGCCCTCATTGTTCTTGTGAAGTGAGTTTTTTTTTTTTTTTCCCCACTCAGGTGATGGAGTGTCAGAAGGCCCTCAGGGTTTTGAGCCACAAGTGTTAACAACACAGCCACAAACCATGGAGGAGCTTGTTGCACAGGCCATGCCAGGAACCTCTGGCATACAGGGAGTAAGTAGTCATCTGATGATTTGAGGTGATATATGTTTGATATGGAAAGTAATACTTCCTAGGTATCTCAGAAAGATGTGATAATGGAATTGTAATATACACACAGAACATTTCTAATAGAAAAGTGTGTATTAAGGGAAATGCATTTCTGGCTGGTTATTTTTGGGGTCCCAGGGGTATCCCTCATGTAGACTTTGGATGTCTTCTATTCACACATCCCAGACAGAGTCCAGGCTCCTGAGTTGGAACATTTTTTTTTATAAGAGCACAGGCAATTAAATTCCCTGATCATGGTCATCTCATTCATCCTCTCTCATGCTCTTTATGTATATTATTATTAGTAGTAGTAGTATACTTGATTGCCGTTTCCCTGTCAGTGCATATATGCATACACGCACATATACATATAAATACACATATGCATATATACACATGTACATGTTCATACTTGCTTGCTTTTATCCATTCCTGGCACTACCCCTCGCCACAGGAAACGGCATCCTGTAGAGCTGAAATGGGTATGTTTGAAGGAATAGTAGTTCCAACATTATTATATGGTTGCAAAGCATGGGCTATAGATAGGGTTGTGCAGAGGAAAGTGGATGTGTTGGAAATGAGATGTTTGAGGACAATATGTGGTGTGAGGTGGTTTGATTAAGTAATGAAAGGGTAAGAGAGATGTGTGATAATGAAAAAGTGTGGTTGAAAGAGGAGAAGAGGGTGTGTTGAAATGGTTTGGACATACGGAGAGAATGAGTGAGGAGAGGTTGACAAAGAAGATATATGTGTCAGAGGTGGAGGGAAGAAGGAGAAGCAGGAGACCAAATTGGAGGTGGAAGGATGGAGTGTAAAAGATTTTGTGCTTTTGGGGCTGGAACATACAGAAGGGTGAGAGGTGTGTGAGAAATAGAATGAATTGGAACGTTGTGGTTTACCAGGGTCGACATGCTGTCAGTGAACTGAACCAGGGCATGCGAAACATTTGGGGTAAACCATGGAAAGGTCTGTGGGATGTGGATGTGGATAGGGAGCTGTGGTCTCGGTGCATTACACATGATAGCTAGAGACTGAGTGTGAACAAATTTGGCCTTTTTTATCTGTTTTCCTTGGAAGGGAGCATTTTCAATTTTCCAAAAGAAGGAACAGAGAAGGAGGCCAAGTGAGGATATTCCCTCTAAAGCTCAGTCCTATGTTCTTAACGCTACCTCGCTTATGTGGGAAATGGCGAGTATGTATGAAAAAAAGTAGGGGAGAAAGAATACTTCCCACATATTCCCTGCGTGTCGTAGAAGTCGACTAAAAGGGACTAAAAGGGAAGGAGCAGGGGGCAGGACATCCTCCCCTCCAGTTTTTACTTTTCCAGAAGAGGGAACAGAGAAGGGGGCCATGTGAGTATTTTCTTCCTAAGGCTCAGTCCTCTGTTCTTAACGATACCTTAGTGACGTGGGAAATGGCGAATATGTATGAAAAAAGTATGTATGTATATATTTTTTCATACATTCGCCATTTCCAGCATCAGCGAAGTAGCGTTAAGAACAGAGGACTGAGCCTAAGAGGAAAAATCCTCACTTGGCTCCCTTCTCTGTTCCTTCTTTTGGAAAAGTCAAAACTGCAGGGGAAGAATTTTCAGCCCCTTGCTCCCTCCCCTTTTAGTTGCCTTTTATGGCACGCAGGAAATACATTTGAAGTTTTCTTTCTCCCCTATCCCAGGGATAAAATATATGTATATAGTGATGTCATTTTATCCATGTTGACTTTTCACATTAACTCTTCAATGCTTACATTGACCTTATACATTAACATGGTGATTGTGCTTGATTCTCACAGGACTCCATTGTTGGGTGGGGTGCAGGGCAAGCAGGTGGAGGAGGAGCAGGGGCTGAACTGACCAGGTTCTCCCTGGAAGCTTTTCAGCTGGAAGATTCACAGAGTGGATCTCAAGGCTCAACTCAGCAACAGCTGGTGAGTGTTAACTTACCATTTTATCATTGTGCCCATCAGAAACTTCAAGAAATTTAAGTTGTAAAGGGTGATGAGGCTTAGCTATGCAAAGCATTTTCATTGACTTCCATTGTACAGGTTGAGTTTTGAAAATCCATAATCCATGGGACCAAGTATTGTTTGGTTTTGGAAATTTTATGGTTTAAGGAGCAAAAACCCACAGATTGTGGTTTGAATGTATCACAACTTTAACTAGTGTTGTGTATACCTATATGTTATAAAGTATATGATAATGTATACTATATAAAATATTTACTGAAATCATTGTTTCATACTTAACAAAAATCCTTTCTATATGCTCTTGTCACTCTAAAGTGGCCCAGAAAAGATCATTATTTGTACACAAGCCAACTGAGATGACATGCACGGTCCAAGTATTCTTCCTCACATTGCAAAAGAAAAATTATATGAAAGGATAGAGTAGCAGTTGCAAAAGAAAAATTATATGAAAGGATAGAGTAGCATTCAGAAGTAATTAGAAAATACAGAGAAAGTTGTATCATTATCTTTGTGTTGAAGTATAGTGCTAAATCTCTCTCCCCATAACATACCAGAGATAATCACAAATGATAATCTCACTCGTGTGTAAATGATGCTTTTGGTAACTCCCAGTAAGAAAGTAAGACAAAATGATAATCTCACTTGGGTGTAAATGATGCTTTTGGTAACTCCCAGTAAGAAAGTAAGACAAAGATAACATTTTTCTTTCTGTTGAGCTTGTTTTTTGACAGTATTTGGACAGTGTGGTGGTGAATAGATTGAATATGCGTAGAAATATTACATCTTTCACTAGAACATTCATTGTGAGAGAGATTATCTTGCAAGTATAGGGGAGATATTGAGGGGTTTCTTTCTTAATACTAAAGGTCTTGCTCTTATTTCATACATGCTTTTATTTTTTACAAAAGCACAGTTTAGGTCTTTTTTTTTTTTTTTTTTTTTTTTTTTTTTTTTTTTTTGCCGCTGTCTCCCGCGTTTGCGAGGTAGCGCAAGGAAACAGATGAAAGAAATGGCCCAACCCACCCCCATACACATGTATATACATACGTCCACACACGCAAATATACATACCTACACAGCTTTCCATGGTTTACCCCAGACGCTTCACATGCCTTGATTCAATCCACTGACAGCACGTCAACCCCGGTATACCACATCGCTCCAATTCATTCTATTCCTTGCCCTCCTTTCACCCTCCTGCATGCTCAGGCCCCGATCACACAAAATCTTTTTCACTCCATCTTTCCACATCCAATTTGGTCTCCCTCTTCTCCTCGTTCCCTCCACCTCCGACACATATATTCTCTTGGTCAATCTTTCCTGACTCATTCTCTCCATGTGCCCAAACCATTTCAAAACACCCTCTTCTGCTCTCTCAACCACGCTCTTTTTATTTCCACACATCTCTCTTACCCTTGTGTTACTTACTCGATCAAACCACCTCACACCACACATTGTCCTCAAACATCTCATTTCCAGCACATCCATCCTCCTGCGCACAACTCTATCCATAGCCCACGCCTCGCAACCATACAACATTGTTGGCACCACTATTCCTTCAAACATACCCATTTTTGCTTTCCGAGATAATGTTCTCGACTTCCACACATTCTTCAAGGCTCCCAGAATTTTCGCCCCCTCCCCCACCCTATGATCCACTTCCGCTTCCATGGTTCCATCCGCTGCCAGATCCACTCCCAGATATCTAAAACACTTCACTTCCTCCAGTTTTTCTCCATTCAAACTTACCTCCCAATTGACTTGACCCTCAACCCTACTGTACATAATAACTTTGCTCTTATTCACATTTACTCTTAACTTTCTTCTTTCACACACTTTACCAAACTCAGTCACCAGCTTCTGCAGTTTCTCACATGAATCAGCCACCAGTGCTGTATCATCAGCGAACAACAACTGACTCACTTCCCAAGCTCTCTCATCCCCAACAGACTTCATACTTGCCCCTCTTTCCAAAACTCTTGCATTCACCTCCCTAACAACCCCATCCATAAACAAATTAAACAACCATGGAGACATCACACACCCCTGCCGCAAACCTACATTCACTGAGAACCAATCACTTTCCTCTCTTCCTACACGTACACATGCCTTACATCCTTAGGTCATGAATAACATAAATGTATTTAGAAATATCATACCTTTAACAAAGAACATAAGTGGAAAATTGAGTGGTTGGCACATGTTAGGAGGATAATGAAAGGGTAAGAGAGATGTGAGGAAATAGAAAGAGTGTGGTCAAGAGAGCATAAGAAGGTTTGGTGAAATGGTTTGGACATATGAAGAGAATTAGTAAGCAAGGGTTGGCAAAGGATTTATGTGTCAGAGGTGGGAGGAACAAGAAGCGGGAGACCAATGTGGAGGTGGAGGGATGGAGTGAAAAAGATTTTGAGTGACTGGGGCCTAAACATACAGGAGGGTGAGAGGCGTGCAAGGAATAGTGTGTATTGGAACAATGAGGTATACCGGGATCGACGTGCTGTCAATGGACTGAACCAGGGTATGTGAAACGTCTAGGGCAGACCATGGAAAGCTCTGTGGGGCCTGTATATGGGTAGGGAGCTGAGGTTTGGGTGCATTACACATGACAGCTAGAGACTGAGTGCAAATGTATGTGGCCTTTTTTGTCTTTTCCTGCTGCTGCCTCACTGAAGCACGGGTTAGTGATGTTTCCTGTGGGACGGGGTAGTGCCGGGAATGGATGAAGGCAAGTATGAATATGTACTTGTGTGTATATGTATATGCCTCAGTATGTATGTTTATATGTTGATATATATATGTGCTTGTATGGGCATTTTTGTATATATATGTGTATGTGGGTGGTTGGGCCATTCTTCATCTGTTTCCTGGCACTACCTTGCTGACTTGCAAAACTGTGATTAAGTATGATAGATATATATAGATATATTTGATATTCAATCTCTTTATGTCTTATTTATCAAAAGTCCTTTAGTATGCCAGGAATACATATTGAGAAAATTAAGTGTAATATTTACACACTTTTTTCCACAAGCATAAGTGTAGTGTGAATGCCCCTTGATTAGGCCTCCCTCTCTCTTACCTAATCCCCTAAAATCACTAAGTAGATGAATTCTATACATATTAAATGTTATTCTTCACTCTTTGTTAACTGATAACACATCATAAGAGTTCCTCCCTATAGCTTGGGTTACCTGATAATCAACATGATTTCCATGGGCTTGCTGCATATACATACCTTCTGTTTGCTAGCTGTGCATGTATAGTGATTATTGTAGGGGCTCCAGGTGGAGCAGAATCTTTTTTCCCCACACTTTACGGTGGAAGTCCTTAATAGGTTACAAATGGTATGATAGAATAACTGGATCTTTATACCGAGATGGGAAAAGTTAGAGCACCAGTTGTTGTTGGTACCATTTGCAATGCTAAGGTTGGCTAATCTATGTAGTATTCATGCCTTTATTTATGATTAGTGGTGCCCTTAACAGATTTGTCCTCAGTTTAGAACTTTGACAGCTTTTTATGCTGCCTTTTTATATTATGAATTGCCATGTTTCTAAGTGTGGTTGTAGAAGTGGTGGAGAATTTGCTTTGAAGAATGTGTGTAAGAAATACTTAGAGTAAAAGAAGGCATTGTATGTGGCTTTTATGGATATGGAGAAAGCAAATGATAGGGTCGATAAAGATACCTTGTGGAAGGCCTCTCAAGTATATGGTGTGGGAGGAGAGCTACTAGAAGTGAGATTTTATCAAGAGCGTACAGTGTGTGTATGGGTAAGAAGAGAGGAGAGTGTTTGGTTCCAGGTGAAGTTTGGTTTGCAACAAGGGTGAGTGATATCACCATGGCTGTGTATTTGATGTATTTTTGGATGGGGTTTTGAGTGAGGTAAGTGCAAGAGTACTAGAGGGTTAGGTATGCATTTTATAGGGAATGAGAAGGCCTGGGAAGTGAGTCAGTTATTGTTTGTTAACGACAGGCATATTTGAGGTCATAAGATTAGTTAACAAGAGATACATGTAAATACTTAACTTTTTAACTCATTAATGACTCTGGACATATATATATATATATATATATATATAGCAAAAATGGGTATGTTTGAGGGAATAGTGGTTCCAACAATGTTGTATGGTTGCGAGGCGTGGGCTATGGATAGAGATGTGCGCAGGAGGATGGATGTGCTGGAAATGAGATGTTTGAGGACAATGTGTGGTGTGAGGTGGTTTGATCGAGTAAGTAACGTAAGGGTAAGAGAGATGTGTGGAAATAAAAAGAGCGTGGTTGAGAGAGCAGAAGAGGGTGTTTTGAAATGGTTTGGGCACATGGAGAGAATGAGTGAGGAGAGATTGACCAAGAGGATATATGTGTCGGAGGTGGAGGGAACGAGGAGAAGAGGGAGACCAAATTGGAGGTGGAAAGATGGAGTGAAAAAGATTTTGTGTGATCGGGGCCTGAACATGCTGGAGGGTGAAAGGAGGGCAAGAAATAGAGTGAATTGGAGTCATGTGGTATACAGGGGTTGACGTGCTGTCAGTGGATTGAAGCAAGGCATGTGAAGCGTCTGGGGTAAACCATGGAAGGCTGTGTAGGTATGTATATTTGCGTGTGTGGACGTGTGTATGTACATGTGTATGGGGGGGGGGGTTGGGCCATTTCTTTCGTCTGTTTCCTTTGCGCTACCTCGCAGACGCGGGAGACAGCGACAAAGTATAAAAAAAAAAAAAAAAAAAAAAAAAAAAATATATATATATATATATATATATATATATATATATATATATATATATATATATATATGTAAATCTGAGCTTGATAATTTCTCTCCTCCATCAATCACCCTCCAACCATGCATGAGAGCACATTTTGTACATTTTCTAGGAAGAAAATTGAGTGGCTTTTATTGCAATTTAGAGGACTAAGTGGAGAATGATCCTGAATTCATTGATGATGTAGATCTGTCTTTTGGATGATGTGGAGAGTGATTTTATGGAAATTGACTCTTTCAGCTCTGAAAGTTAACCAAAATGAGACAAGAGAAGGTTTTATAGCAAAAGTGGAGGCATTGTTGACAGCACCCACATGACATTAACAGCACTGTGTCCAACAAGTGTGGTTGGTAATTTCAGATTTTTTCTATTGCTGCTGAAATACAAAAAAAAAAAAAAAAAAAAAATCAATGAATCACAGTGATTATAATGAAAACGTTTTGTTATGTAAGATAAAACAGTGATGATCAGTAATCAGCTTTTCAGTGGTGTAGGGATTCAATCTGTTATATACATTGCATCCGGTGTCACATGTAGAGAGTGTTTACCTATCAATGCATCCACATTTAAAGTAAATAAACTACATAGCTTGTCAGTCGTCTCATGCTCTCCTCCACTCTTTACGTCTAAGCAAAGTATCAAAGACTTTCTTGTTTAAAACTGTATTGTAGCTCTGGTAAAATGAGTCGAGCCAAGAATGGAAGGTTTATTGTAAAAAACCATATTATCACCCTGGAAAATAAGTAAGAAGTGTATGGCTGTTACTTGCACTTGTGACATAAATATAGAAGCATTCTCAATCTTTATGTAAAACTGGATTTATTAATGCGATGATATACTGAAGTCCTATCAGTAGGTGTAAAGTGATTCCTTTAAGTATGAGAGTAATCATTAAGGTATTTAAGCAACAATCAGAACAGCATTTATATTTCCTACATAATGCTAAGCACAGTATGCTTCCTCCTCACAATACTGTACACAGCAAAATCACTAGTATGCATTTTGGATGTCAGTATAATGTCAGAAACTCACTGGGAAAAGCATAGAGCTTTGGTGTCACATGTTCAAACAGCAAGGACAGTGGTGTATGCTTTAGCATGGCATAGTAAACTAAGCTGGAGACTGGAAACCCATGATCCAAATTGGTGGTAATCATGAATGCTCTGGACTGCAGAGAGATTCCATGAGTTTTCAGTTTTTAGAAGTTTGGGTTTTTTAAAACTTGACCTGTATATTGAGTTGATATGAGGATAAATTTATGATGAATAATTTTTTCTTACAGTACTCAAGTAGTTATTCAAGAGCTAAAAGTCACACATACTTCTGAATTAAAGATTGGCAATTTTATGTAGTTTCTTGAAGTTTCAGTTGGGAAAAGATATGCTGCAGGGATGAATATGAAGGTAAATTACTGCTGCCCATGGTTGAAATTTAGTTGAGGTCTAAACCTCACAAGATGCTTTCCTGTTTTTCCAAAGAGTTTACTCCTCCTAAGTTCTGAAAGGATTTACAGAATTATATTTGCAGTAATTGACAAGATTATATGGCAACTCAGATCTGTGTATAGGTCTGCGTGTAGTTCCATCATGCAGTGCTTTTGTGTCATTTTGAGAGTTGCAGATCCATATTCTGTTGCATGCAAAGTGGTATCACTGTATGCATGTATCTGACAGCTGGCCATAGAGTTCACCATTTTTCTAGACAGAGCTGATATCATCACATTTTAGTGCTAATTCCCTTTCTTGGAAAGATGTAGGCTAATATCAGGCAGGTTGTGGGAAACTTGCTCAACTTGCAGTGTAGCAACTTAGTGTGATGTATATCTATGCCAGCAGCATTCCTTCATGTGTCTTTGATGACCTGCAACTCTTGCTCTTTTTCCTTTTTCCTTTGTGCATGTTGAAAAATTATGAATCCCTGCAGCATATCTAGTCATAGAGCTTCATTAGATATTAGTCTTACTGTTTATTGAAAATTTTTTTGGAATGTGAAGAATTCAAGAGGACTTTCTTAAAAAAAAAATTACATGTGTGTTCATATTGAATTACCTATTTGTACTACATAGGAAGAAAGTTGTGCATCACAAGGGCTCAGTTCATTAAATTTCCTGTAATCAAACTTTTTTGTGTATTCACTTTTTTATCCATCCACATCTCTGTGACTAGGGAATATTTCTTCTCTTTTTTCATATTTGTTTTGCAGTCCTCTAATTGAATTTTTTGTCTAAACATTAAATAATTCTCACTCACTGTCAGTAGCTCTTCGATTCACAAACATCAGTGTTGCAATCATGTACCCATTTCTACTGACCTGTATGGACAAATATTTGGCTGAAACTCTATACCTTTAACTTATCTCCCTGAGTTACAGGAAGAAGATTGGAGCCTTGTAATTGTCCATGACAGAGAGAAAAAAAAAAAAAGAAACTGGATATGATTACAACTTTCAGGTTTTTCATCAGTTTGACTGTCATTATTGACTTTTTATGATAACAGTAAGAGATCAGTAGAAGAACATAAGAATTCGGTAAAAAAGTCAGGAAATTTTTTAAGAATGACACTATTGCAATAGAGTTGTGAAACAGATGAATGAAGAAACAGTGAATACAAAGTTCTAAGTAGTTCAAAACATATTATGATTTGAGACAGTGGGGCTTCATGTGTGTAAGAGCTCCCTCTCTGTGATGCACAAGGACATAATCACAAATAGGAAATATTTCACACACATTCATGAATTTGGAGCCAACTGATAGTAAGACTCAGATGCTCGGAAGATCATACTGAAGATCCCAGATGGCAGAGTTACTGACACAGATAAAGGCATATATGAAGAATTAAGTGCAAATTTCAGAATGATATATACTATAGAGGATTCAAAATCCTGAACACTCCTTTACTGGAATGTAAGTAAGACCAATGAAGGAAATGTCTTAATGTATAATTGTAAAAGGGGCTTATGAAGGAAGTAGGCACGCATAATTTTTATTAGCTACTTGATAACTCAACATAGGTACTAAAGGAATGGGCAAGAATTGTAGACAGGGTAATTGAGATGTCATATGCGAGCTTATTTGAATAGGGCTTCTACGTTTGGGATGGAAGTACATACATAGTAGAGTACATGACAGGTAGGTTGCTTTGAAGTATAGTGTAATTTCATAAACTAGTATTGTCTTTAAGCTGTTGGAAAAGATAATCCTGAAGGAGTTAGGTTTGTTCTTGATTGAATGAAGTTTTCAAGTGAAAGTTTACATTAGTTCAGGTGGAAGAGGTCATGTGTAACAAATCTTGAAGGGACTTCTTTGAAGGAGCAAGTTACATCTTGGGCAAGAGAAATGGGTGGGTTGGTTTTTCTTTGGAAGCCTCAAAAGGTTTTGATGCTGTACCTGAGAACAAGCTAATTACAAAGTCGGAATTTTTGGCTTATGTTAGAGAATGGCTTCTTCGGTGGCTTGAAAGCTACCTAATTGAAATAGGGGGAAACATATTTAAGGTGCCTGCACATCCCATAGGGCTTAGTATGAGGACATTCGTTGCTTTTGATCCATATCTCAACTACTTGGAATGTCTGAAAGCACATAGTCTTTACTCCCTGGAAGATAGTTAGGAAAGATATATCACAGTTTGTGCTGGGAAAATCTTGGGAAGGCATGGTACCCAGTCTACCTCAACATTTGTTTTGTGTTGGCATGAAAGGCTGTAAAATTTTATCAATAAAATCTGAGTTGCAATGTATATAGTACTAGAATTCTGTATAAAACTTCAGGACTCAAAATTGCTCCTTGATACTAGCAGTTAATGAAAACATCTTTTATCATCCATTAAAGAAATGCAAAAACTTAGTTATCTACAAAGTTTACATGACCAGCCAGGATTGTGGAGGATTTGTATGTGTAGGCCATGGCCTCAAACAGTCTGACTGTTCATAGGAGCAACAGTCAGCTTATTTTCCAACCAGTCATTTGAGTTAAGCTTTGGTATGTGGAGGTTACAGTGATTCTTGTGAAGAATTTTGAACCATACTGTATTTTGACATGAACCTATTTGTTTATACCGTAATTATTTTGTTCTAATTCTTTAGGTAAAAACAGTGAAATTGGTTGGTAATTAGTTCAAGAAAGATGTATTGATAAATAATATAATTGAAGATATGGGGGGAGTACTTGTTTTTAACAGTGGCACATTGTAAATGGCTACTGTGCAGAGCATTACTGCTTTATACAAGATGTGTGCACTGTTGATGTGAAGGGTGGCTGAGGAAGACCTTGTGGGTTATTATTGTCACGAGTCAAGAAATATATCTGTGTTTAAATGAATGATAAGAACTAAATATGCTCATACACAAGATATCATGAGTGTTTACTGTCTGGTGCACTGGTATCGAGTATGTTTCTCTCAGTTGAAGTGTAAGTCCCTTTTAACAAGATGTCTCCTTTGGATATCTACCAAAGCTGTTGTCTGGGATTTTTTTTTTATCTAATCTTTTCTCCACTTCATAGTCCCTTAAAAACCTTGGCTTAAACTTTTAGCATAAGCTGCAACTAAGAACTAATGAAGATCATTGCATCTAAGTAAAGAGTAGCAAGGAGAGAAAAAGGGTCAAACCATCTTGGACTTGCGTCTTTAGAGGTTAATAGGGTACACGATTAAAGCAGTCAGTACTGTCCAGAAGTGCATGGACAAACGGATTCTAAAACACAACAAATAGTTGCTCAAGAAGATACTTGTGATGTTTGTTTAACCCAAGGTGGAATTTTCATTACTAGTAACCTTAGTGTTTCCATCTAAAACAGTATTTAGACCATGACAAGAATGGTGCCAGAAATAAGAACCAAGAGTTATGAAGATGTGAGAAGCCCTCATACCACTTACACAGGAGCAAAAGATTAAGCGGAAGATGATAGACCTGTAGGTCCTTCTCACGACATGGTATTGATATTGACTAGTTCTTTGAAGTTAACAGGAATGTCAGAATCAGAGGGCTTGAGAAGTGGTGAGAACTATGTTGAGAAAACATATATTTAATGGTAGGGTAGAGAATGCATAGAAGACAAAGATAGTAAATATTGGGAGTATTGGAACACTAAGAAGCTTTTCTGACAGAGTTAAAGGGCTTGAATGGGTTTCCTGAGTATGATGCTCCATCCTTATATACATCGGTAAGTAGATAATAAAATGTACATGTGTATATATACATTTATCCAAACCCCCAAAAAAAGATATCACCAAGGAGTTTCTGTGGCATTGCTTTATCCCAGTTATGTTGTGCTGAACTGCCTTGAATAAAACAAATTTATTTATATCAATTGATACAGATCATGAGAATTGATTAGTACATCATATATTATTCTGTTATGATAAACAGTCACAAGCAAACTATATTGCCAGCTGTCATCATTCTTGTTTCTTTCAGAACTATGAAAGCAGAATTAGGTTGTATCAAAAAGATACAAGTGTATAATGTATGTTTATCCAAGTAGATATATATGCAGACTTACTTTTTGTCCACAAGGCATCCTTTAATGTGGTGGGGCATTTGCCCTTGTGGGCCTTATTGCCCATCCTGTTATTAAAAGTGAAATATTCATATTTGCTCCCATGAACATTACCATTATATGCCTAATCTGTGAAAAAAAAAATGTAGTTTAATGTTTATGTTCATGCCATACTACAAACTCCTTAACTCATTCTTTTTTCCCTTCCAAAAACAAGCATAATATTTTTGGTTATTAAAAGTTGTGCAGAAAATATCAAAACTTATTTTATTCTTATGTATCAAGACCCTGCAAATACATAAGTATTTATTTAAGAGTATTTAGATAAGAGTAAATGTGAATAAGAGCAAGGTTATTAGGTACAGTAGGGTTGAGGGTCAAGTCAATTGGGAGGTAAGTTTGAATGGAGAAAAATTGGAGGAAGTAAAGTGTTTTAGATATCTGGGAGTGGATCTGGCAGAGGATGGAACCATGGAAGCGGAAGTGGATCATAGGGTGGGGGAGGGGGTGAAAATTCTGGGAGCCTTGAAGAATGTGTGGAAGTCGAGAACATTATCTCGGAAAGCAAAAATGGGTATGTTTGAAGGAATAGTGGTTCCAAGAATGTTGTATGGTTGCGAGGCATGGGCTATGGATAGCTGTGCGCAGGAGGATGGATGTGCTGGAAATGAGATGTTTGAGGACAATGTGTGGTGTGAGGTGGTTTGATTGAGTAAGTAACGTAAGGGTAAGAGAGATGTGTGGAAATAAAAAGAGCGTGGTTGAGAGAGCAGAAGAGGGTGTTTTGAAATGGTTTGGGCACATGGAGAGAATGAGTGAGGAAAGATTGACCAAGAGGATATATGTGTCGGAGTTGGAGGGAACGAGAAGTGGGAGACCAAATTGGAGGTGGAAAGATGGAGTGAAAAAGATTTTGTGTGATCGGGGCCTGAACATGCAGGAGGGTGAAAGGAGGGCAAGGAATAGAGTGAATTGGATCGATGTGGTATACCGGGTTTGATGTGCTGTCAGTGGATTGAATCAGGGCATGTGAAGCTTCTGGGGTAAACCATGGAAAGCTGTGTAGGTATGTATATTTGCGTGTGTGGACGTATGTATATACATGTGTATGGGGGTGGGTTGGGCCATTTCTTTCGTCTGTTTCCTTGCGCTACCTCGGAAACGCGGGAGGCAGCGGCAAAAAAAAAAAAAATTATTATACATTTTCACTACCTCCCACGTTAGCGAGGTAGGGTAAGGAAAACAGACGAAAGCATGGCCCAACCCACATAAGTATCATAAGAAAAACAATCTTAAATATTGTCATTATCAAAATGGGTTTCAAGCTCAGGGACAGATAGGTGTCTAAGAAGACATGAATGACTTGTGTTCAGCTCAGGGTAGGTTATGCATTAGCATCTTGGTTTCCTCACATGAGAAAACTGAAATACTAGAGAAGGTATTTTGGAATCTAGTGATGGCATGAAAGTTAAGGGAGATGTATAATGAATAGATCAGAAAAGTATTCAATCAACCCAAATTGAAAGAAAGGAAGATAACATGGTAGACATGATAATCACCTCACTCTCTTATGGGACCATAAACTTGTTAGTAATGAACACTTGTATGAAATCAGAGGGACGTTTGAACCAGAGACCTCTAGAAACTGGGCAAAAGAAGTGGCTGGTAGATTAGTTGGAAGCATTTCTTCAGCCAGAGTGGTTGACATGTTGAATAAGCTAAGCAGAGATTTAGTGAATGTAAATAGCATTGGAAAATGCAGGTCACTGTAATAGAGATGCAAACTTAAGAGTTTGGACTCCATGAATGGAAATTCTGTCTTCATTTGTTTGAGGCTGGGAATTCATTGACATGAAAAACTCTTACCCTGCAATGATTAGAATTTTGAAAGAATGCTATTGTGTATGTGGTAAAACTTATTTCAAAGTGGGATTTATAGAAGGGTAATTGCTATTTATGTTTGTCAAGATGAGGGGAAATTCATGTTGGGCATTGCATGGAGTGAAGAATGATGTAATTGTGGAATCCGCATGTTAAGGATGTCTTCACAGGAAGTTTACACTGGAATGTTAGTATTATGTTTGTTGCAGGAAGTAGAGATTGGTATGGAAGTGGAAGGACAGATATGATTGTATAACAGTGTAAGTGAAAAAGTGTAAGTGAAAAATGTTAAAAGAGAAGTGGAAGTTCATTGTTAAAGTTGTCTTTGTAGGAAGTGAAGATTTTCATAAAGATGGAAGGTCATTGTTAGGCTTGTCTTTTGAGGAAACGTATGTTTCACATATTTACGATTTTGTTATATTTGAGTTTTTGAGAGAATTTTCTCTTGAATTCATATTGCAGCATAATCATGTGTATTTGCTGGAATTTTACCTATGGGAGAAAGCCAAAATCAATGGGATGAACCTTCAAATTAATGCTGTTAGAGGCAAGGGGAATGGGATGTGGGAAACTTCCCATAGATGGATTTTATGGGTTTAGCATTTTGGAGCTTTGCTTAAAACTTTTGCAGGTTTTTAGTTGAACATGTTTTTTTTTTCATTTATCTTGGGAGATTTGCAGACACTGTCGAGCATGATCCTGTTATGATGGTTTGGGTAATCCAGCGTCCAGATGCTTGAAGGTAGATTGAATTTTTCAAAGAAAAGGACATTGGTAATTATATATAAACCTGTACTCTAGAAAAATATTATCCAGATTCAGCAAATTTACATTTGCCATGTTGACCTTAAAATGTTTTGCTAACTAATGAAGAATTCACATTGTTCATGAATTTTTGTTGGATCATAGAACATTGAAAGTTTTTTTGTATACTTTTGTTACTTTTTACATGAAAAAATGTACTTGAGTTTCATCCTTAATACAGTACTGTAGTTAGTTGCCATTTGTTTATTCTATCATGTATCATGCATTAGATACAGTATCCTTTTGACTATTGTTACTATCTGATTTCTCAGTCTTTGTTTTTTAATTGCCTCCATGATTATTTGTGTTCATCATTTTTCACAGATAGAAACAGTAAATGTGAGTAGAAATCTTGAGAGATTCCTCACCCAACTCATGTCTGCTGGGAATGTTTACAACTGTATGTGCCACCCTTTGATACAAAATGTAACTAGATTCACTCAGAAGCTTACTTGCTTTCCATTCTTCTGCATTGAAGATTTGTTCTGCTGTTGACTTGTGCACTTGTGCTCCTAAATCATATTCTGCCATGTCTGTACATATTTTTTAAGTACTTTCGTGGTTAGAACACTTTTTTTCTAGAAACAGCTTGCTTGCTGTGTTGATCTTTAAGTCTGGTCAGTAAGCCAGTGCAGAATTTACATTGTTCAATAATTTTCATAAGATCATGAAACAGTAGATGATATTTTATATATCTTTGGTACTTTTACAGTAAGAAATGTACACAAATAAAAGATAAGGGGAAAAAACACAAATTTGATCTCTAATAAGTTAGGTGCCACTTGATTTGTCTGTCATTTATCACTCATCAAATGCGGTATCATCTTGAATATAGTCACTACTTGATCCCTCAAAATTTCTTTCACCCGGACTATCATATTCATTGGTCTGTAGCAGTTGGGTGAAATCATCAGAGACATTTCACCCAACTTTCATTTGCTGGAAATGTTTACGGTTGTGTGAGCTGTCTCTTGTTGATATAGCACATTGACTCATTCATGAGCTTCAACTTTCTGTATCATTGAAGATATGTTTTGCAGTTAAATTTTGGTCCTCATTGAACTTTTGAAATTGTCTACATGTTTTTCAGCGCTTTCCGAGTTAATGGATTACTTTCTTCCAGAAACGGCAGACATGTATAAGATGTGTTAATCTTTAAATCTCTTCTGTCATCCAAGTCAGAATTCTGGTGCTCAATGGCTCAATATTTTTGATATATCGTGATACATTTAATTGTATTTAATGTAATTTTGTTACTTTTATACATAAAAAATGTGTACATGTAAAAAAACGAGGACCAAGAAAGCACAGATTTGCTCTTAAGATATTGTTGTTGGGTGCCATTGATTTTTGTATCATATTGATGATAAGATGCAATATTATCTTGACTTTTGTCCTTACCCAGTTCCTAAGTATCTGTGTGTTCATCACAGCTATCATATGCATTTTTTGTTGGATAAGAATCAGTAAAAATGAGTAGAAATCTCTAGATATGCCTCATCCAGATCTTATTGCCTGGGAATTTATAGAACTGCGTGTGCAGCCATCTTTTGGTACAAAACATGTCTGTTAAGCTACCTGGTGGAGAATTCACGTGGTCCAATAATTTTCATCAGATAATAAGATTTTTTTTTATATATATAACGTGATGATATTAGGTAGAAATATGTTTTGATAAAGACTGTAATAAAGAAAGAAGCTATGAGCTTGTTCAAAACATGGTTGACTTTCAGTGGGTAGCTCTAGGGTTACAGCAGAAGTGCTAGGCATTAAAAGCAGCTAACTGTGCAACTGCAATTCACTTATCATGTCATATTTCACCATTCATATATTTTGAACAGCAAATCAAAGTATTATACAGAAAAAGTTGTTTGAGCAGTAGACTGGATAAACAGGATTGTAATTGGCATGCATTTTCAGCTACTTAGCACAAAATTGACATGTTTTTGTTGGAGTTCTTTTATTTTGTTACAGTGCTTTTTGCATGCCAAAAAAAGAAATCCTTAGAAAGGAATTTTGTTAGAAAGGGGAATATGATGTATATGAAGATATTCAAGGAATGTAAAGTTTTCTTGTATCCATCTTGCATACTTCAACTCCTGTCTCACAGGTGTGTTTTTTCCATATTCAATTCATAATCTGTCTTGAAGGATTTTTTTTAATATTATCCTCCTTTGAACTGAAAAAATGATTTTTATAGTAGCTGAAAGTCTTTAAGACCTACATTTGAAACTTTACAATAAATAAATGATAATGGATATTTATGTAGAATTATCCCTGTCTTGTCTTCAACAGCTGAGTTGTAGTTCTATAGCTTGAACTCAGCTGGTAGGAACCACGAGGAAAGTATTACATGTTAAAATGATTGTTTCTTAACACATATGAAGCCATATGAACAGATGTAGGTATTTCAGACTCACTTATCTTCAGTCTTTGCGTATGCCCACAACATATGAGTATGAGTTTTTGATATCATTGGTGTCGGTTTGGCTGGTAATTTGGAAACTTTCTGCTATATCACACTTGTCAGACTCGTGCAGATCGGATTTTTAGTTTGACTTGGTTTTGGAACTGTAGAATGCAACAAAATTCTGGAACTGTTTGTAATGTTTTATGATGAACATAGAGTGACCACTTGTGAAATAAAAGAGTGGTTGAAAAACAAATGGAATGGGAATATGGGAGAAGGAATACTTCCCACGCATTCCCCGCTTGTCATAGAAGGCGACTAAAGGGGACAGGAGTGGGGGTTAGAAACCCTCCCCTCCTTGTATTTTAAACTTTCTAAAGGGTGAAACGGAAGAAGGAGTCACGCAGGGAGTGCTCATCCTCTTCGTAGGCTCAGATTGGAGTGTCTAAATGTGTGTGGATGTAACCAAGATGAGAAAAGAGGAGAGAGAGGTAGAATGTTTGAGGAAAGGAACCTGGATGTTTTGGCTTTGAGTGAAATGAAGCTCAAGGGTAAAGGGGAAGAGTGGTTTGGGAATGTTTTGGGAGTAAAGTCAGGGGTTGGTGAGAGGACAAGAACAATGGAAGGAGTAGCACTACTCCAGAAACAGGAGTGGTGGGAGTATATAGTAGAGTGTAAGAAAGTAAACTCTAGATTGATATGGGTAAAACTGAAAGTGGATGGAGAGAGATGGGTGATTACGGGTGCCTATGCACCTGGGCATGAGAAGAAAGATCATGAGAGGCAAGTGTTCTGGGGGCAACTGAGTGAGTGTGTTAGCAGTTTTGATGCATGAGACTGGGTTTTAGTGATGGGTGATTTGAATGCAAAGGTGGGTGGTGTGGCAGTTGAGGGAATAATTGGTGTACATGGTGTGTTCAGTGTTGTAAATGGAAATGGTGAAGAGCTTGTAGATTTGTGTGCTGAAAAAGGACTGGTGATTAGGAATACCTGGTTTGAAAAGAGAGATATACATAAGCATACGTATGTAAGTAGGAGAGATGGCCAGAGAGCATTATTGATTACGTGCTAATTGATAGGCACATGAAAGAGAGAATTTTGGATGTTAATGTGCTGAGAGGTGCAACTGGAGGGATGTCTGATCATTATCTTGTGGAGGTGAAGGTGAAGATTTGTGGAGGTTTTCAGAAAAGAAGAGACGGTCTTGGGGTGAAGAGAGTGGTGAGAGTAAGTGAGCTTGGGAAGGAGACTTGTGTGAGGAAGTACCAGGAGAGACTTAAGTGCAGAATGGAAAAGGTGGCATGAGAAGCGTGGGAGGTGGGCAGATTAGAAAGGGTAGTGAGTGATGGGATGAAGAAGTAAGATTATTAGTGAAAGAGAAGAGAGAGAGACATTTGGATTGTGCTTGCTGGGAAATAATGCAAATGACTGGGAGATGTATAAAAGAAAGAGGCAGGAGGTCAAGAGAATGGTGCAAGAAGTGAAAAAGAGGGCAAGTGAGAGTTGGAGTGAGAGAGTATTATTGAATTTTAGGGAGAAATAAAAGATGTTTAGGAAGGAGGTAAAGTGCACAAGACAACAAATGGGAACATTGGTGAAGGTGCTAATGGGGAGGTAATAACAAGTAGTGGTGATGTAAGAAGGAGATAGAGTGAGTATTTTGAAGGTTTGTTGAATGTGTTAGATGATAGAGTGGCAGGCAGATATTGGGTGTTTTGGTCGAGGTGGTGTGCGAAGTGAGAGGGTCAGGGAGAATGATTTGGTAAACAGAGAAGAGGTAGTGAAAGCTTTGTGGAGGATGAAAGCTGGCAAGGCAGTTTGGATGGTATTACAGAGGAATTTATTAAAAGACTGTGTTGTTGACTGGTTGGTGAGGATATTCAATGTGCCATTGTACAAAGGCAAAGGGGATAAAGGTGAGTGTACAAATTACAGAGGTATAAGTTTGTTGAGTATTCCTGGGAAATTATATGAGAGGGTATTAATTGAGAGGGTGAAGGCATGTTCAGAGCATCAGGTTGGGGAAGAGCAGTGTGGTTTCAGAAGTGGTAGAGGATGTGTGGATCAGGTGTTTGTTTTGAAGAATGTATATGAGAAATACTTAGAAAAACAAATGTATTTGTATGTAGCATTTATGGATCTGGAGAAGGCATATGATGGAGTTGATAGAGATGCTCTGCTAGAAGGAGTGGAAAGTTTTTATCGAGGATGTAAGGCATGTGTACGAGTAGGAATAGAGGAAAGTGATTGGTTCCCAGTGATTGCCGGTTTGCGGCAGGGATGCGTGATGCCTCCATGGTTGTTTAATTTGTTTATGGATGGGGTTGTTAGGGAGGTGAATGCAGGAGTTTTGGAGAGATGGGCAAGTATGCAGTCTGTTGTGGATGAGAGTGCTTGGGAAGTGAGTCAATTGTTGTTCGATGATGATACAGCGCTGGTGGCTGATTCGGGTGAGAAACTGCTGAAGCTGGTGAGTGAGTTTGGTAAAGTGTGTGAAAGAAGAAAGCTGAGAGTAAATGTGAATAAGAGCAAGGTTATTAGGTTTAGTAGGGTTGAGAGACAAGTCAGTTGGGAGGTAAGTTTGAATGGAGAAAAACTAGAGGAAGTGAAGTGTTTTAGATATTTGGGAGTGGATTTGGCAGCGGATGGAACCATGGAAGCAGGAGTGAATCACAGGGTGGGGGAGGGGGTAACGGTTCTGGGAGTGTTGAAGAATGTGTGGAAGGCGAGACCATTATCTCGGAAAGCAAAAATGGGTATGTTTGAAGGAATATTGGTGCCAACAATGTTATATGGTTGGGAGGCGTAGGCTATAGGTAGGGTTGTGCGGAGGAGGGTGGATGTGTTAGAAATGAGATGTTTGAGGACAATATGTGGTGTGAGGTGGTTTGATCGAGTAAGTGATGAAAGGGTAAGAGAGATGTGTGGTAATAAAAATAGTGTGGTTGAGAGAGCAGAAGAGGGTGTATTGAAATGGTTTGAGTGAGGAAAGATTGACAAAGAGGAGAGAGAACGAGTGAGGAAAGATTGACAAAGAGTATATATGTGTCAGAGGTGGAGGGAACAAGAAGTGGGAGACCAAATTGGAGGCGGAAGGGTGGAGTGAAAAAGATTTTTAGTGATCGGGGCCTGAACATGCAGGAGGGTGAAAGGCTTGCAAGGAATAGAGTGATTTGGAACGATGTGGTGTACCGGGGTCGACGTGCTGTCAATGGATTGAACCAGGGAATGTGAAGCGTCTGGGGTAAACCATGGAAAGTTTTGTGGGGCCTGGATGTGGAAAGGGAGCTGTGGTTTCGGTGCATTGCACATGACAGCTGGAGACTGAGTGTGAACAAATGTGGCCTATGTTGTGCTTTCCTCGTGCTACCTCACGTGTAGGGGAGTGGGGTGTCATTTTGTGTGTGGCGGGGTGGCGACAGGAAAGAATAAAGGCAGCAAGTATGAATTATGTACATGTGTATATATGTATACGTCTGTGTATGTTATCCCTGGGGATAGGGGAGAAAGAATATTTCCCACATATTCCTTGCGTGTTGTAGAAGGCGACTAAAAGGGAAGGGAGCGGGGGGCTGGAAATCCTCCCCCTCTTGTTTTTTGTTTTTTTACCAAAGAAGGAACAGAGAAGGGGGCCAGATGAGGACATTCCCTCAAAGGCTCAGTCCTCTGTTCTTAACGCTACCTCACTAACGCGGGAAATGGCGAATAGAGTGAAAGATAAAGAAAGAAAGTCTGTGTATGTATATATATGTATAGGTTGAAATGTATAGGTATGTATATTTGTGTGTATGGACGTTTATGTATATAGATGTGTAAAATCACTATCTCAGACTTGCTATACTATTATAACAACCTGATTTGAAGTAAAAACAAGTTTGGGTGCCAAACTGCCTGGATAGGTCACATAATCATGGAGGTGTATTCAGTGAAATCAATTTTAGTAGTTAGTGGATGAAATGGGAGGGTGTGTTAAGTGAGATGTGTGCAACGAAGTGGAAAACTCTGCTAAGGATCGAGAGGGATATGGAGTGTTTTAATGACATGACCACTTTGGCACTTCAGACATGCAGCATGCAACAGCAAGAAGAGATCATAAAAGGTTGGGGTGGAAGGAGAAAGACAAGTACATATGAGGCAAAAAAGAATTACAGACCCTAAAAGCACAGCTCCTCCAACAAAGGGAAGAAAAGTTATCAGATTAGTTGACAGACATGCCATAAACTCAAAAATGTCATTTGAAACTCAGGAAAAGTAAGACCACTTGAGATCAAGAACATGCTTTTCAATGGGGATAAACTTCAACTCCTCCAGTATGGGGAAAATGAAGAAACCAAAAACAGTAGAATACCAGACAGACGGATAAATGAAAGATGTGATAAACCTATGATAATGTCTAATCACCTAACCTGTGAACACAGAGCAACAGTTGTCTCTCCCATAAGTTTGGTGGGATGTATCTTGCAAACTTTTGAGAGAACTAATAATGGTACTTTTCAAGGTGCTGATTCTGTTACAAATAGAATTTTACTGTGTTCTAATATCACACCACAGGGCAGGTGAAATTGTAGAATTGGAAGGCTTTCCATGGGGTCCCTCACAGCTTGATGTCCTTATGTGCAGTAGAAACAAAATAATGAATCAATATATATATGAGAAATTAAGTTAATTTACTACAAATTGCATCAATGTGGTTTTAATGACTTGTCAACCTGTTCTAAGACAAGCAGTTTTCAAGTAGTGTTATAACAGTTGTCAAGGTGAAATCTTTTGGTATGTTACTGACATCTAATTCTATAATTGTGCTCACGAGAAGTTGCTAAGGAATTTATAACCTTTATAATGTTATGGAAATAGTCATTAAGTTAGCAGTGCTCTTTTTTGTGTACTTACTGGGTTCATTTACTGTATGATTTGACATGAAAATTACTAAATGATTGGGCTATAAAAGTACTGTGCAGTGTTTGAAAAGCATGAATGATTGAATAAGGACTTCTATTTTTACAAGATCAGATTGGGGAAGAGCAGTGTGGTTTCAGAAGTGGTAAAGGATGTGTGGATCAGGTGTTTGCTTTGAAGAATGTATGTGAGAAATACTTAGAAAAGCAAATGGATTTGTATGTAGCATTTATGGATCTGGAGAAGGCATATGATAGAGTTGATAGAGATGCTCTGTGGAAGGTATTAAGAATATATGGTGTGGGAGGCAAGTTGTTAGAAGCAGTGAAAAGTTTTTATCGAGGATGTAAGGCATGTGTACGTGTAGGAAGAGAGGAAAGTGATTGGTTCTCAGTGAATGTAGGTTTGCGGCAGGGGTGTGTGATGTCTCCATGGTTGTTTAATTTGTTTATGGATGGGGTTGTTAGGGAGGTGAATGCAAGAGTTTTGGAAAGAGGGGCAAATATGTAGTCTGTTGTGGATGAGAGAGCTTGGGAAGTGAGTCAGTTGTTGTTCGCTGATGATACAGCACTGGTGGCTGATTCATGTGAGAAACTGCAGAAGCTGGTGACTGAGTTTGGTAAAGTGTGTGAAAGAAGAAAGTTAAGAGTAAATGTGAATAAGAGCAAGGTAATTAAGTACAGTAGGGTTGAGGGTCAAGTCAATTGGGAGGTAAGTTTGAATTGAAAAAAACTGGAGGAAGTGAAGTGTTTTAGATATCTGGGAGTGGATCTGGCAGCGGATGGAACCATGGAAGCGGAAGTGGATCATAGGGTGGGGGAGGGGGCGAAAATCCTGGGAGCCTTGAAGAATGTGTGGAAGTCGAGAACATTATCTCGGAAAGCAAAAATGGGTATGTTTGAAGGAATAGTGGTTCCAACAATGTTGTATGGTTGCGAGGCATGGGCTATGGATAGAGTTGTGCGCAGGAGGATGGATGTGCTGGAAATGAGATGTTTGAGGACAATGTGTGGTGTGAGGTGGTTTGATCGAGTAAGTAACGTAAGGGTAAGAGAGATGTGTGGAAATAAAAAGAGCATGGTTGAGAGAGCAGAAGAGGGTGTTTTGAAATGGTTTGGGCACATGGAGAGAATGAGTGAGGAAAGATTGACCAAGAGGATATATGTGTCAGAGGTGGAGGGAACAAGGAGAAGTGGGAGACCAAATTGGAGGTGGAAAGATGGAGTGAAAAAGATTTTGAGTGATCGGGGCCTGAACATGCAGGAGGGTGAAAGGAGGGCAAGGAATAGAGTGAATTGGATCGATGTGGTATACCGGGTTTGATGTGCTGTCAGTGGATTGAATCAGGGCATGTGAAGCGTCTGGGGTAAACCATGGAAAGCTGTGTAGGTATGTATATTTGCGTGTGTGGATGTATGTATATACATGTGTATGGGGGTGGGTTGGGCCATTTCTTTCGTCTGTTTCCTTGCGCTGCCTCGCAAACGCGGGAGACAGCGACAAAGCAAAAAAAAAAAAAAAAAATTTACAAGATGGTCCCTAACCCTTCCATCATGTTATCTTCCTCCCCCCATACAGGTTGGGGAGAAGTCTGTAGAATGAACTCATTAAGGAAGGATTAATAGGAGGAAAATATCTTGTTGGACTGAGGACCATGACTTCTTTTACTAGGGGTTAAGTTTTTGTTCATTTCTTATAATGCACAGAAAATATGGCTGTTAGGAAATTTACCATAAAAGAGTTTGTCGTGAAAATACCTCTCACTTTAAGGATAAGATCTTAACCGCAATATCCAGCATAGTATTTTTACTTGACAAGATTGCGTTACTGTCTCTTATTCATTGTTTAGCTTAAAAAATGTGTACTTTTTTACTCATGCTTATGAGTTGGTAATTTTCATCACATGTTTTGAGTCATGGTATGTTACACTTAAACATCCCTTTCCTCTTTGATTTTGCCATTATCAGATATGCTGTAAAATCCTGACTCCTGGCATGTATATGTTAAAACTAAGCAAGTGTTAAACAGCCTACCAGTTGTATTACCAAGATTATGTTTTTGTATTTATTTATTATACCTAATCGCTGTTTCCCGCTTCAGCAAGGTAGTGCCAGGAAACAGACGAAGAATTGCCCATCCACTCACATACACACATACACGCACACACAATATTTGTATTTATTTATTATTCATAGTTGCTGCCTCCCTCATTAGCGAGGTAGCACGAGGAAACAGACGAAAGAATGGCCTAACCCACAGACACATGCACATATACATACATATAGATTTCTTTTTCTTTCAAACTATTCGCCATTTCCCGCATTAGCGAGGTAGCGTTAAGAACAGAGGACTGGGCCTTTGAGGGAATACCCTCACCTGGCCCAATTCTCTGTTCCTTCTTTTGGAAAAAAAAAAAAACGAGAGGGGAGGATTTCCAGCCCCCCGCTCCCTCCCCTTTTAGTCGCCTTCTACGACACGCAGGGAATACGTGGGAAGTATTCTTAATCCCCTATCCCCAGGGATATATACATATATATATATACATATAGATATATTTATTTTTATTTTATTATACTTAGTCGCTGTCTCCTGCATTAGCGAGGTAACGCAAGGAAACACGAAAGAATGGCCCAACCCACCCACATACACATGCATATACATAAACGCCCACACACACACACATGTACATACCTATACATTTCAACATATACATACACAGACATATACATATATACTTTTTTTTTCTTTCAAACTGTTCGCCATTTCCCGCATTAGCGAGGTAGCGTTAAGAACAGAGGACTGGGCCTTTGAGGGAATACCCTCACCTGGCCCAATTCTCTGTTCCTTCTTTTGGAAAATTAAAAAAAAAAAAAAAAAAAAAAAAAAAACGAGAGGGGAGGATTTCCAGCCCCCCCGCTCCCTCCCCTTTTAGTCGCCTTTTACGACACGCAGGGAATACGTGGGAAGTATTCTTTGTCCCCTATCCCCAGGGATGATACATACATATATACACATGTACATATTCATATTGCTGCCTTCATCCATTCCCGCCGCACATGAAAATGGTACCCCCTTCCCCTGCATGAGGTAGCACTAGGAAAAGACATCAAAGTCCACATTCATTCACTCTCACTGTCTTGCTGTCTTGTGTAATGCACCGAAACCACAGCTCCCTTTCCACATCCAGGTCCCATATATATATATATATATATATATATATATATTATATTTATTTATTATACTTTGTCGCTGTCTCCCGCGTTTGCGAGGTAGCGCAAGGAAACAGACGAAAGAAATGCCCCCCCCCCCTCCCCCCATACACATGTATATACATACGTCCACACACGCAAATATACATACCTACACAGCTTTCCATGGTTTACCCCAGACGCTTCACGTGCCCTGCTTCAATCCACTGACAGCACGTCAACCCCGGTATACCACATCGCTCCAATTCACTCTATTCCTTGCCCTCCTTTCACCCTCCTGCATGTTCAGGCCCCGATCACACAAAATCTTTTTCACTCCATCTTTCCACCTCCAATTTGGTCTCCCTCTTCTCCTTGTTCCCTCCACCTCCGACACATATATCCTCTTGGTCAATCTTTCCTCACTCATCCTCTCCATGTGCCCAAACCTCTTCAAAACACCCTCTTCTGCTCTCTCAACCACGCTCTTTTTATTTCCACACATCTCTCTTACCCTTACGTTACTCACTCGATCAAACCACCTCACACCACACATTGTCCTCAAACATCTCATTTCCAGCACATCCATCCTCCTGCGCACAACTCTATCCATAGCCCACGCCTCGCAACCATACAACATTCTTGGAACCACTATTCCTTCAAACATACCCATTTTTGCTTTCCGAGATAATGTTCTCGACTTCCACACATTCTTCAAGGCCCCCAGGATTCTCGCCCCCTCCCCCACCCTATGATCCACTTCCGCTTCCATGGTTCCATCCGCTGCCAGATCCACTCCCAGATATCTAAAACACTTTACTTCCTCCAGTTTTTCTCCATTCAGACTTACCTCCCAATTGACTTGACCCTCAACCCCACTGTACCTAATAACCTTGCTCTTATTCACATTTACTCTTAACTTTCTTCTTTCACACACTTTACCAAACTCAGTCACCAGCTTCTGCAGTTTCTCACATGAATCAGCCACCAGTGCTGTATCATCAGCGAACAACAACTGACTCACTTCCCAAGCTCCCTCATCCCCAACAGACTGCATACTTGCCCGTCTTTCCAAAACTCTTGCATTCACCTCCCTAACAACCCCATCCATAAACAAATTAAACAACCATTGAGACATCACACTGCCGCAAACCTACATTCACTGAGAACCAATCACTTTCCTCTCTTCCTACATGTACACATGCCTTACATCCTCGATGAAAACTTTTCACTGCTTCTAACAACTTGCCTCCCACACCATATATTCTTAAATACCTTCCACAGAGCATCTCTATCAACTCTATCATATGCCTTCTCCAGATCCATAAATGCTACATACAAATCCATTTGCTTTTCTAAGTACTACTGCTACTACTACTAAAAAAAAATGCTCCAGTGGACTGAACCAGGGCATGTGAAACATCTGGGGTAAACCATGGAAAGGTCTGTGGGGCCTGAATGTGGATAGGGTGCATTGGTTTTGGTGCATTACACATGACAGCTGGAGACTGATTGTGAACAAATGTTGCCTTTATTGTGTTGTTTTCTTGGTGCCACCTTGCTGAAGCAGGGGGTAGTGATACTGTTTTCTGCAGGTGTGTGTGTGTGTGTGTGTGTGTGTGTGTGTGTGTGTGGGGGGGGGGGGGGGTGAAGGCAGGCAAGTATGAATGTCCATGTGTATATATGTATATGTTTATGTTGATATGTATATGTATGTATGTATATATGCATATATGGGCATTTATGTATATATATATATATGTGTATGAGTGGATTGGCCATTCTTTGTTTCCTGGTGCTACCTCACTGCAGTGGGAGGTGCTGATCAGGTATAATGATAAATAAACATATATGTGTATATGAAGATATGTAACTACACTCATTACACCTACCTAAAGCAACATATTTGGGTGTAAGCAAACACGTTTTTACATTATCTCTCTGATTTTTGTGAAGCTTTTCCTCAGAAATCCTGGAGTGAGGTTTCTGTGTGGTGGCATCTCTTTGTCACTCTGGCTTCATCCATCATGTGTCAACTCTTGCAACATATCATTAGATAATTTTTCCCCATGAGACAAGTAACTATTTCTCATCATTGGCATATAATATTAGATGTCTTATTATTGCATCACAAGGCAAAGTGCTTATCCAGTGGTGGGTAAAATTTGTTCTGAATGCAGGTGAGTGCTTCTTGGCAGTAAGCATTTGAATGATGCCATCTCATTGGATGCAAAACAAAGATTGCAATGTTGAGATCACAGATGAAACATGAGTGCTGATTGGCTAACCAAGAGGCTCCTCACCTCCCTCACCTGTATAGTAGAACAAGGCTTCTGACGTCCCTAACCAGTACCTAAGGAATAGGGCTCCTCACTCCCTGCACTAGTACATGAAGATCAGTATCACTCACCTCCCCAACAATATCTGAGGGACATCACTCCTCACTTCAGCCAGTATTTGAGGAAAAAGGCTCTTTACCTCCCCTACCAGTACTTGAGGAACAAAGTTCTTCACATACTACGCTTGTTAGTATATCAGGAGGAGGGCTCTTTGCCTCCCTAACCAGTATCTGAGAAACAAGGCTCTTATGATACTTATTTTTGTATGAAATATGATTAATTTGAATTAAGTTTTATGTTTCATGTATGTTTATTAAGAACACACTAAACACTTATATATGATGAATATTTTCCAAAATATTGTCCCTGAACTTATGGAGGTGTCTAATACTCTAAACTTCTTTTAATACCCATAAGATATGGTATAATAATGGAAAAGAGAACTCTAGGATGAATCAGCTCTAAATGGGTTTCACTTTCATATTTTGGCAGATTTCAAGGTCTTGTCATTATGATAGGGAATTTTTACCTGACTTCTGCACTCCTTCATTTTAAACACTTTCAATTTATAATTGATGAATTGATGCAGTAAAATCTATTCTTTACATATTTTTCATACACCACTTTTCAGTGGGTTCTTACCTAATGTATGAAATGTATGAATTGAATATAATTACATGTTTAGAAGATTGTTGGAGAAAATAGGTGCTATGTCCTACTGATCATTTAAGATATAATCCATAGAATGATTCATTGTATTGTACTTTCTTGTATTTTTGTACACAATTCTCTTCAGAAGGTTCCTACATGGTAAATGAATTCATGACTAACTACATATGTAGAAAAATATAAGAGAAAGTGGCTAAAGGTATGGGGATGTATAGGTAAGATATATTTATTAGTACACTTCCATCACAAGTTTATTTCTCCCTGGGTAAGCTGAGGAAACTTTGTATGTTAACTGTACTCTGCATTATTTCTGAAGATTTGTCAGTATTTTGGTATTTTGGTCCAGTAGGTTTGGAGAAGGGGAGACTTTTTAGACCAGATGATGCATACATGCTCCTCAGTATGTGACCATTTTTGTGGCACATCCATGCTTCTTTTCAAGTCGGCAGCCTTTATGAAATGATTAAAAGAAAATGTACAGTTGCGCACCTTTTTAGCCCTTCAAGAATAGCTCATTCCCGTTATTCAGCTGAAAATTAATCCTAAGTACAATAGTGTAAAGCATTTTATTTTCCTGTAATGGTATCAGTAAAGCTCAGTATGAAATATTTATCAAACTAAATATTTTTATTAAGCTAAATATATGAGAAAATTTAGCTTGTGAATATGTATATTAGTTTATGTGAGATAATGTTAATTTGTTATGTTAGTAGCCAGGAGAAGAAAGAGACAAAACCAGGAGAACGTAAAGGCAAACTTATCTGATGGTTGGTTGTGGTTACTTGCAATGATTGTACGATAGGTTGATAGGGGAAATAATATCCATAAACAGTCAACACTTGTGTATAAGGCATAGGTAATCATCTTATGGTGCTTGCAAGTTTTTCTTGAAATGAGATATTGATGTTGTAAATCCTATGGTACACCCTTATTGATGTTGCTGGTATCATGCTGATCTTACACAGATTGCTGTCACACTGTCTTCATCATCTATTACTACGTCATCTATCTTCTTTGTCTTTTCCATTCTCCAACCCATCCTACATTGCCATTTATCCCTGCCATGCTTCCCTCTCATCCCTATCCCTTTATATCTCCTGCCCCAAACATCCCCTGCAACTCCCACATCTTTACCACTACTGCCAATTTTATTTCAACCACTACCACTGTATTTGTTACCTGTTGCCAATTTTTTTGCTAGTTTTCCCTACCTTCCGCTACTGTCATTATCATTTCACCCTTTGCCATTATGACAGTTATCATTATCACTATCACCATAACACTACCCTCTCCACTATGATAAAACCAGCCACATCCTCATTCTCTTCCCTTTTTTACTCCCTCTTTCATCACTTTATACCACACCTCTCCTTCCCCTTCTCAGCACCTTTCATTCATCTCCCCTTTCAATAACTCCTTCTCTTGTCATTTGGTATCTTTTCTTCCTCCCTCACTCCTTCCTATTCTTATTTCTCTACTCAGAATTGCCATTCTTATAATTTTCATCTTGTCTTTTTTCATTATTTATTCCTTTTCCTCCTCTATCCCCTATCCTTGCTCCATTTTTTCTGTTTTCCTTTGTCCTTTCCTTTGATAAGCTGAACAAAGTATGAATTACTATAGATACTCAAAAGATGTGTTTTGACCTATAGGCCACCCAGAACTTTGCCAGATGAATTTCAAGAAATGTTGTTAAAAGCAGGAGACAAAGTAATGCGCATATTATTTTATCTTCATGCGAGAAAACTGTGTGGAAGTTATCAATCCCTATGTTGTGCCATGCTACTTCTGTGGCATGGTTTAGTCTAGTGTGCTGTATCATGATTGTACTTCTGAAATTCCCTGCTTTCATTCAAATTCTCATCTTGTATGATTCCACATCTTATCCATACACGTCTCAAGCTATCTAACAACAATGCTGGAAAAAATTTCATGCATCATTGTCTCATGAATTGTCAAAGAATCTGCATCTTGACATGGAGATGTACAGAGCCAATATTGTGGTCAGTTTTACAACAAAAGCAATTTTTCATTATATATTTATGTTTCTGGTGAGGATAAGATTATTATGTGTTCCTTCATGTCCATGTAAATGATATCAATATATATAGATAATGCACATAGATATACAAAATTTTGTATAGTATGGAAAAGTATATACTCTTTTTCAGTATATAAGATGCACCAGTGTAGGAGATGTACCCATTTGAAAATGTTCTTTTGAAAATATTATTTTTACTATATTTCGTATATGTATCACTGGCAGTCTCAAGCAACTGTCAACCCAAGATTTTTGACAGAAAAGTCCTTTATTTATCAAATGTATAACAGTCAGTGTCAGTTTTTCAGTGGTCCAAGAACACTGAAGTAAGAGAGAGAGAGTTTACTAACTTAATGGTAAGTTTCATGTACAAGAATAGATTGCACACAATCATAAATGTGCACAATTATGATTGAAACGTTTACAGTGAGTATGCTGTGAGCCCATATCCAGGATTTATCATTGGGGGGATTGCGAGTATCATTCAGCAAAATTCACTACCTAATCCAGTTATAGATGAAATACATATCTCTATTATTGTTACTTATGAAACTGCATATCTAACTAAATCGCTTGTGTGAGGGTGGTTGGGAAACTGGTGCCAGGTCATCAGCCTATTCTCTGACTTTACATTGTAGACTCTTTAAGGATGGCAGTTTCATTGTAATGTGACTTTAAGCAAGAATAAAAAGACAGTACAAGTGTTATACAGATGTTGTACAGTTGTACTTTCTTTTCTGTCAGCGGAGTGTTGGGGACACAGTGCTTTCCCCAGGCTACAGGCATATTGTTTTCTTGAAGTACAGTTCTCTGTTAGTAACTGGTAAGCTTTCAAAGATAAACATGTGCTATGTTTTGTCAGCATTACTGTAGTCACTTGATTTAATAATTACATTACATTACTCATATATTCTGGTGTATCACACACTTGAATAAGTTACTGAATTATGGAAAGTTAGAACCTGTGCACATTTGTTAATATTTGTCATAAGGTATTGACCTTGCATCATAAGCCATTTCATAAACATAGTCTTCATCTATGGTACCTCCATGCTTGCACCAGTGCCACCTGTTGGCAGAACACCTCAGTATTAGTCCTTCATGAAGCATGAGACAAAAGCAAAACATGTTAATACTAGATGTATAGGTTTCCACATTTATTTTTGTGTATAGGTAAATGGATTATTAATTCACATTTTTTTTCATTGTATATATTTGATATCAGCTACAGTTGGGCTCAGGTTTCATGAAAGACCATTAGTGAGGTCTTTGTTTGTTTCATCAAAAGATATGAAACAGCAGTTTGAATGGCTCATCTCTGCACTTTCTCCGGTGTTGTGGTTTTATTAGCATAAATTGCACTTGGATGAGAAACGCATAGAATAACATTTTAGAAACCTGGTGTTAATGGACTTTGCCTGCACGTTGTAAGACTTTGAGTGGGTAGTCATCTTGATTGAGGTTGTATTATTTTCATTGGATTGGGAAGAGTACGGTATTGTTGACCTTTTTTGCCCTAGAGGAGCCCACTTTTCTTTGGAGCACAGTTCCGATGCTACAAGAACCCCAGAAAAGGGGTCATAGGGTTACATTGTGATGATCTTGGTAAATGTAACAATATTACGGTAATAGACAAACAAGATAACAAGAAAAAATATTGCTAGTGAAGGAGTTGCAGATCTTGGCATTATCATAGATGCTGCAGTTTTAAGATCATGGTGAAATAAATCATGTCTGTGATTCAGTGAGGGGAGGGGTAATGGGAACTTCTCTATCAGAGAAAGTAACATGATAATGAAACGCTGTACTATAAACGAAGTTATGCTGATTTGGGGGTTCCCAGTTTTAGTACATTATACATAAGAACAAGAGCATGGATGTAAGGGTGTTCTTCACCTGTTAATATCGTTACCTTGCCTTGGTAGAGAATTGACACATATGAAAAGAAAATTTGAATACCATGGTGTTCCATGTAAATGTGCAAGTAAATTGGGGGTATGGAAGATATGGACTTTCATGAAAAGATGAAAAGAACTTGAACTTAATACCCTAGAAAAATATACAGAAATAGTAACAAAATAGAAACAAAAAAAGAAGCATTGTTACTAATGAAATGGTGTGGATGAAAGTAAAGTTACAGACATTCGCAAAATAGGTTAGATAACAACAGTACAAAATGGAGTAAACCTAATATCCAAAGTAGTATAGACCAATTAGCTCGACTTCACTGGTATTAGAAATCTCCAGTTGATAAAAGGATACACGTTAGCCCATCTGACCAAGAATAACTACATAAACTAATGTCAGCATCAATTTGCACTGGGAGGAGTATGCATACACAATCATTAGTCCATTACATAGAGGTCCATTGTCAATTGCGGATGTTACGTTCCTGGAAAACACTGGTTGACAGCTGCACTTGGCATGGTACTACTCTAAATGGGAAGTAGGGAGTTTGGGGAGTTTCCCTAGAGAGACATATCTAAGTCCTTTTATGTGTGCTTCAGAATTAGAAATTAGCATTTAATACCACAAAGCATCACATTTCTTGTACAAAAGTATAAAGAAGTTTTGTACAAAACTGTGAAAAAAAGAAAATAATCCTATATGGAACAATAGCACATCATCCCCAATGCTCTGCATTTGGCCTTTGTGCTACTATAAAACAGGCAGTAAGCTGTCACACAAAAGACCGCCACATTTATTTAATGGTTCTTACTGTTGTATCCAATATGGATCACTTGATAAGTATTTTTAGATTGTAGATCATCAGGGAACAGTTTGCATTCTTGTCGCCTTGTGTTCTTACCATTACCATAACCCATGTCTGTAAAACTTAAGATTTTAAGGTATAGTTGGGTATGTCAGTGGCTCACCTTATTAGACATATAAGATTTTTGTGGAAGATTGAAACTTTTAAGCATTGTTAAAATCCTTACCACACGATTGTTGTATGTATATGGTGTAAAATTTTGTCTAGAAAGAAAGATAGCATCATCTTTATGTATCTGTTAAGACCTAGCCTTGATATGGACTTTTTCCATGACTTGAGTGTTGAACATGAAAATAGATCTTTGCCAGTTTATATGTATATATATTCATTATGTCCCTTGGGATAGGGGAGAAAGAATACTTCCCATGTATTCTCTGCATGTTGGAGAAGGTGACTAAAAGGGATGGGAGCAGAGGGCTGGAAATACTCCCTTTCTGTTTTACTTTTCCAGAAGGAGGAACAGAGATGCTGACCAAGTGAGGATTTTTCCCTCTGAGGCTCTGTCATCTGTTCTTGTGATTATGTATGAAAAAGAGATATTATTGTATAACCCCAGGGATTTCTGCAGCTTCAAGGCTGCATTGCAATCAGTAACAGGGAAAGGATGGATTCCCTAAAGAGTGTGAAGTTCTTCGATGAGATTGGACTTCGGTGTTATAACCTTGCCAAAGGTGACTTTTCATCTGCAATGTTACCACAATTAGGTGGAGCCCAGTGATGCCTTTATATACATATACATACACACACTGTTATTACTGGACTCCTGCATATGATTACAGTGTGTGAGAGAAGTTACATTTGGCAAGGCTTTATCACAATGTACAATCTCATAAAAAACTTTCACATCAAAGGGGCCTTATCTTCCATGCTTTTGGAAGCAGCACAGTCTTGATTCCAAGAACCTTGGGAAAAAGGTCATAAGTAAAACTAGAATTCTTTCCGAGAAAGTGGTCCTGGTGTAAAGGTGCATATTTATATATATACATACAAATATGTTGCTAGACTACCTGCTGTAGGTTACACCACAATAGAAAAGTCTCCTTTGGCAAGGCTATTTCAGTGGGAGTACAGTCCATCAAAGAACTCACAAAATTTTCCTGCTGCTGGAAGCATTGCAGCCATGTGCTGGAGGAGCCTTTAGGAAGGTCCTGATTGAACTATGAATTTTTCATAGAAATGTGTCTTGAACCCTTTCCCCTTATATTTCCATTTCTGAAAGATGTAATAGAAGAAGGATCCAAGTGGGGAGTGCTCATCCTCTGTGAAGGCTCAGGATAGTTTGTCTGAATGTGTGTGTTTGTAATTGAGATGAGAGATAAGTGGTATATTTGAGAAAAGGAACCTGGATGTTCTGTCTCTGGGTGAAACAGAGTCCCACGGTAAATGGGAAAAAGGGTTTGAAAAAATTGAATTGTTGTTCGGACAAAATCTAAGGAAGGGATAGCACTTCTGTTGAAGCAGATATTGGTATGTAAGATAGAGTGTAACGAAGTCAGCCCTTGACTGAAGTGGATGAAAATTGAAGTGGATTGCTAGAGATATATGATTATTAGTGGTTGTGCTTCTGACCATGAGAAGGAGCCAAGCAGGGAATGCTCATTCTCCTTGAAGGTTTAAGCAGGGGTTTATGAATGTGTATGTTTGTAACTGAGATGAGAAGAAAGGAGAGATAGTGGTATGTTTGAGAATAGGAACCTGTATGTTCTGGCTCAGAGTGAAATAGAATTTAAAGGTAAAGTGGAAGAATGGTTTGGGAAAGCCTTAAGGGGAAAGTTGCATTGGTTTGATGGGAAAAGCTGAGAAGGGGATAGCACATCTGCTGAAGTAAGCATAGGAATGTAAGAAAGTGAGCTCCTGACTGATGTGGGAAAAAATTAAGCAGGCTGCAAGAGATGGGTGATTATTAGTGCTTGTACTTCTGGCTTTGAGAAGGAAGATGATGAGAGGCAAGTGTTTGGGGAGCAGCTAAATGAGTGCCTTATCAGTGCTGATGCAAGAGATTGGGTAATTGTGATGGGTGATTTAAATGTGAGAGTTAGAAATGTGGTTGTTGAGGGTATAATTCAGTTAGGGATATAGTAATGGTGAACACCTTGTGGAATTTTGTGATGAAAAAAGACTGGTGGTTGGGAACTCCTTGATAAAGGGGGGGGCATAGTATACATGGGTGGGTAGGAAAGATATTAAGAGGTGCATTGTGGGAAAGAGAAACTTGTGGATGCGAATGTGTTGAAAGGGGCAGCTAGTAGAATGTCTGATCATTACCTAGTAAAGGTTTTTGGAAAAGAGGAACTGCTATGAATGAGAAGAGGGTTATGAAAGTAAAAGAGACATTTGAAAAAATATCAGGAGAGACTAGGTGTAGAATGGCAGAAAGTGAGAGTAAAACAAGGAGAGTAGGTAAGTAATGGGAAATTATAAGGGAAGCAGTGCTGGCATGTGGGTAGGTGAAAAGGGATAGTGAGTGGTTGGATGACAAATTGAAATTGCTTGTGAAAGAGAAAAGAGAGATGCAAGAGTGATACAGGGAAGGAGTGCAAATGATAGGCAGATGTACAAGTGATACAGGGAAGGAGTGCAAATGATAGGCAGATGTACAAGAGAAAGAAACAGGAGGTCTAGAGGAAAGTGCAGTGGTTCAACAAGAGGGCAAATGAGAGTTGGGTTGAGTAGGTAATAGTGAATTCCAGGGAGAATAAGTTGTTTTGGAAGGAGGTTAATAGTGTGCAATAAACAAGAAAACAAATGGGAACCTCAGTGTAGTAGGCAAGTGGGGAAGTGATAACAGGTATCAATGAGATGAGGAGGAGACGTAGTGAGTATTTTAAACGATTGTTGAATGTGTTCGATGAAAAAAGTTGGCAGATGTAGGATGTTTAGTTAGCTGAGGTATGTGGATAGAGAGAGTTATGGAAAGTGGTTTGTTGAAGAGAAGAGGTGATGAAAGCCTTGTGTAAGGTGAAATGTGGGAAGGCCACTGGAGTGGAAATTAATGTAGTTGAATTTCTTAAGGAAGGAGTTAACTGTATTGTTGATTAGTTAGGATTTTCAGTGTATGTATGTCATGGTTAGATGCCTGAGGATTGGCAGGATGTATGTATAGTGCTATTGTATAAAGGCAATGGGGACAAAGGTGAGTGTTCAGAGTACAGTGGTATAAATGTGTTGAGTGTATCTTGTATATGGTAAGTTAAATGTGAGAGTGGTGATTGGAAAGGGGAACACAAGTTGAGAGCATAAGACTGGGGAGGAATATTTTGGTTTCAGGATTGGTAAAGAATGTATGGATCAGGTGCTTACTTTAATGAGTATGTGTGAGAAATACTTTGAGAACCAGAAGGATTTGTATTTGGCACTCTTGGGTCTGGAGGTAGCATGTGAAAGCATTGATAAAGGTGCTTTGTGGAAGGTTTTATGAATATATGGTATGGGTGGAAAGTTGATAGAACTAGTAAGAAGTTTTTATTGAATGTAAGGCATGTTGATAAAGTGAATAAAGAATGGTTTATTCATTTATGCAGCCATTCTGCTGAAAATACACAGTTGATGTATTGCAGAGCTGGGGGCTCATAATGATAACTTGTAATTAATCACAAAAGGCCTTAAGATAGGGAGGAGCTAGATATTTCTGTGCTTTGGATAAGCACATGATTGAGGTACATCTTCATAGTCAATGTGGCAGATATACAGGTAGTCTTACAGAGCAAAAATTATGGGTATACATTAAACATATAGTGGTGATGATGGTTTGATTACAGTAATATTGTAGTTGACATATATATATTATCTAGAGAAGACTAAGCTGTTTGCTTGCTTAGCTGTGCACTCTTTCATGAATTGTTTATGATATTCACAGTAGTAGGTATAGGACTATTCATTTATCTGTTTGTACAAGCACTGGTTGGTACAAGGCAATTTTTGCCACAGATTGCAGTCATTGTAGGGGGAAGGAGTCAGACAGGGGTGTTGGTGAAACAGACCCATGTTGATTCTGCAAGCTCTTTTCTACATTCTGCAGTCGCTCCCTCTAAACTACTTTGAAACATTCTTATGGAGTTGCTGGTTCCCTTTGTATATGTCAGTGTAGTGCTGTTTACATTGGATGACTGTAGCTCTGACCCTTTAAGACTGCCTCCTCAAGAGCATTTTCACTGGATCACTAGTTTATTAGTTTAAAGGTAAAGTTTCCCAATTTATGCTCTTATTCATTGTTTAGGAACTTAGCAGTTGTGTTTGAAGATGGTAGGTCTAATCAGGCTTAGGCATGGGATTGAGTAGAGAGAAGGCAGAGTTGTTCTAGGTGAAAATGGGTCTGTAACAGGAGAGTGCGATGTCACGATGGTTGTTTTACTTATTTGTGGATGGGGTGTGAAGGAGGAAAATTCAATGGTCTTGTGGAGAGTCTGTATGGGTTGAGGGGGACCTGGAAAGAAAGTCAGTTGTTGTTTGCTGATTCCACAACATTGGTGGCAGATATGAGTGAGAAGCTGGAAGAGTTGGTCTCTGAGTTTGGGAGGGTGTGCGTGTGTGTGTGAAAGAACTTTACAGAAATGTGAACAAAAACAAGGTTTTTAGATTAAACAGTCAGGGGTGTGTGTGTTTGTATGAGTGGAGAAAATATGGAGGAAGTGGAGTGTTTTAGATATATATGAACGGACTCGGCTGTGGTTAGAACCATGGAAGTAGTGTGGAAGTGGATCTAAGGTGGGTGAGGGAATGAAGATTTTGGATGTGTTGATGAATGTGTGGAAAGAGAAAGCAATATCTGAGATGATAAAAATGAGTATGTCTTATGGATGGGAGACATGGGCTGTAGATGAGAATGTATGGATGGAGTAGGGCGAATGTATTAGAAACAAAATGTTTGATTAGAATGTGTGGTGTGAGGTGCCTGGATTGAGTAAATAATAAAAGGAAAAGAGAGAGGTTTGGAAATAAGAAGAGTGTTGTTTAGAGAGCTGAAAAGGATATGCAAAGATATTTTGGACATATGAACAGAATGAGTTAGGAGAGGTTGACAAAGGGGATATAGATATGTATAATTGCCATTTCCTGTGTGAGCAAGATAGTGCCAGGAACAGATGAAGAAAGGTCACCTCTGCTCACATCCATTCTCTAGCTGTTATGTGCAATACTTGAATATATTATTATCATACTTAATCGCTGTTTACCATGTCAGCGAGGTAGCCCCAGGTGCCTTATGTACCTACCCATGAGAAGGAAGATGACGAGAGGCAACTTTTTTTTTTTTTTAGCAGCTGAGTGAGTTTTTCAGCAGCTTTGATGCAAAGATTGGGCATTAGTGATGGGTGATTTATATGTGTGAATGATATGGGGGCCATAGAGTATTCAGTGAAGTGAATATGAATAGAGAGCAGCTTGTAGAGTTGTGTGATAAAAATGGACTGATGATTTGGACAACCTGGTTTAGAAAGAGGGAAATACATAAGTATATATGGGTGAATAGAAGATGGGTATTATTGGATTACTACTTATTGATAGGCTTGCAAAAGAGAGACTGTTTGATGTGAATGTGTTGAGAGGGGCAGCTAGTGGATGTCTGATCAGTACATGGTGGAAGCAAGGATGATGAGAGTTAGAAGGGGGTGGTGAAATTGAATAAAGGATGTAAAAAGATGAGAGTGATGAAGCAAGGGGAGTGGTCAGAGGAATAGGAAATCTTTAGGAAAGCAGTGATGGCATGTACAAGAAATATGTTTGGTATGTAGGTTAGAGGTAGGCAGGCAAAAAAGGGTAGTGAGTGGTGGGAAGATATGAATATATTTACTTTTTTCTTTTTCATACTTGTTTGGTTTCCCACATTGGTAAGGTAGCACCAGGAACAGATGGAGGAAAGGCCCCATTTGGTCTCATCTATTCTCTAGTTGTCATGTGTAATGCATTGAAACCACAGCTCCTTATCCATACCCTGAACTCCACAGACCTTTCTGTGGCTTTCCCCAGCTGCTTCTCACATGGGGGCTTTATATGTATGTAAATATTCTTAGAACATATAATAGATAATGAATGTGCTCAGAACAATAACTGGCTTAAGATTTGGACAAGAAAAAGAATCCCTCAACAACCTCTACAAGCATTTCACCCACTCCATGCTAAACTATGCCTCACCTGCCTGGTCCTCCACCCACTCAAAAGCAAATACAACAAAGCAGCAAACCACACAAGATAGTGCACTCAGAACAACCACTGGCAGCTTAGTAACCACAAACATTCAGCATCTACACAATGAAACTACATCCTCCCAATACAACTCCACCTCAACATACTCAGTACTTAACTCTGCATCAGTAGAAGACCCCCTCTAACCCAAACCACTTCATAACTAACCAAGCAAGTAGAAATTAAAAGCTTACCCTAGCCTTACACTTCAGCAACTTTTATATACAGATCCCCCCAACCCACAACAAATATAGCACTGACAGTACACTTACATGCTGATGTGACCCATCAAGCACAAAACTGCTACCCTCTCAACTTGTTCTTAAACTCCACCCCACCAGACATACACCAATCAGAAGCAACTCTCTTCAGACAAACATGAGTCAAACTTTTCTCCCTATGCTCCAGACATTACCCAACCCCATAGCACTACAAATGCTGTTTCAACATATCCCGAGACCCTTCATACCTTTGATGTAAATATCACAATGAAGACACCAAGTGCTGATTACTCAATTGCTCTGCACTCTCTGCATGCACCCACAACATCATTACACTTTATTAGCATTGTTCCCAACCAGTGGATGTGGCTGGCTTCCTGAGCACAGCAGGAGCCTCATAAAGATAGAAGGGATTCCTGGGGCAGGAAGTAAGTAAGTAAGTATAAGACTGTCTCGTGTTGGGGAGTCATAAGGTCATGTTCATAAGTCTCTGGGGTTTAGACTCTCTTATTTTTTGTTTTTTATCTTTGAGATATAATGTGTATACATTTTAGTTTTCATAGGGTAAAAAGGCATATATCTGAGTGAATTGTGGAATTTTTGTAATTTCTTTTTCTCTGTTTTTATAAAAAGAGTCTACTCCATCCTCTGACTGTGACAAGATTATCGATTACTGAGCCTACTGATAGTTATGCATATATTACAGCATCTGATTAAGTAGGTCTTACTTTGTAGTGGTTGCGGCTCACAATCGTTGATCATGTCACTTTTTATGAACATGGCCGTTGTTTCTCTTTTAGGGCCCGGGATCTGGACTCCTCTCCCTGCCACCCACTTCGCGCTACGTGTGCTGTGTCTGTGGCCGCAGGTTCAACAAGAAGCACCACCTTAAAGACCACATGTACACGCATACTGGGGAGAGACCATATCAGTGCCCTGTCTGTGGCTCCGCCTTCACTCAGAAGTCCACCATGAGAAGACATATTCGCAATGCCCATCATCGAATATATGAACAGATGTGAAATTTAATTTGGGGGTATAATTTTAGCTTTTAATGTGTGTTTCCATACACCTTTTTATTTTTACCTCCATATAAGGAGGTAGAAGTAAGAGGGGAATAAACTAAAGTGTATATATATTGTATACACTTTTAGAATAAATATTGTATGTCTTTCTATAATCTTTGTTGAATAAAGGTTTGTTTAGATTTTATACCATTAAGTAAATCATTTGAGTTTCCCTGTACCCTTTCATTAGCTTCCGATGAATGCTTACAGGATGTATGTGATGAAAATGTAAGGTAGTGGGTTAAGCAGCAGCAGCATATAGTTATAGAAATTTCTTGTGCCAATGATTTCAGTGTTCAAAGTCTAATGAAAAGTCTTTTGTGTAGCCAGAACCTTAACTGCTTTCATAAACTGTGAAGGAAGATACAGATTTATACAAGGTCAATATGATGTTATTGGCTAAGGTTTAGTTGCCTGGTACTGTGACTTTATTATCCATCAAAGGTATGTCCAGTATTGAAAACTTTTATCTAGATGAACTATGACAGTGAGTTCCTAATTATATATGTAATTTTGAATATAAAGTGTACGAGTGAATTCGTAAATGTGTTATGGAATAGAGGGAGCTGACCCGAAAAATCAAGGCTCATGTTTTCCATTTGGTTTTCATACAAAATTTTATGGTAATATTTATATTATTTAAACTGGCATGGGAAAAGTACTATTGTCAGGGAGAGGAACTTTCTCTGAACTGCCTGAGGTTTACTGGTGGTTCACTTGTTACAGATTATATGTTCCGTTCTTGTTTAGCTGTGTCAACTGATCTCCAGTTTATTTCCTCTTACAACTATTGATTTTCCATTTCTGTATGTATTGCTTACAGTGTTTTGCATTTTTCTAAATTTCTTGCTTCCTTCCATATCCACATTGTGTACTCTCTTTGAATAGTCTGTTACAGTTTGAAAAACTGAACACAGTATGACTGCTCTTGGTATTTCTTAGAGTAAATTGTACTTGTTCTCTTGTTCACATCATCATCCTCTGGCTTTTTTCTTTAACTTATCCAATAACCAAACCCCCCCCCCCCCCCCCCCCCCCCCCCCCCACACACACACACACACACACACACACACACACACACACAAACACACACACACACACACACACACACCTAGTTCTAAATGATGCACAAAAGAGATTGTCCCAGAATTCTGATCAAGGCTTTTTCTTTCTCTCGTGTGGACAAGGTCTGTGGGCATCAGAGAGGGATAGAGAAAGAGAGCACTTGCTTAGTAGAGGATTAGAATGTTGTTTCACTTTCTAGGTTCATATGTATCCCTGGGAACCTACCCTCGTCCACCACCATCATACTTACGAAGCTTGCATATGCTCTGTTAAAAAGACCAACAACCATATAGTAACCTTTGTAGGTGTATGACATGGCATGGAGGTGAGAGTATTGGAAATGACTGGCCACCATCATCATTCATTTACTCCAGACTGCATATTGCAGACCTGTTGACCATGATTTACATCTTACATCTTCCTCTGGCCTTAAGAGATGTCAGATCCATATTTTTATCCTTTATATGTGTTTCACATCATGAATTGTAAGTTTTTCTTGCTTTTCAAGAACTAATGCACTTGAAGACACAGCCTGTGTCAGTTGCCATAATAAGGCTGCACTCACAGATTTTACCAGCCTACTCTTAACATTTACATATTGAGGTTTTTGGTATGCTGCTTCTTTCTGTTTTTTATTTTTTATTTTGAAATGAGGATATAGTTTACTGTACATTAGACTTTTGATTTACAGTAAATATCTTTGTGGATTTATGGTACAGTACTCTGTGGATCTGGGCATTGATGGTCATACATTAGGTACATCCTGAATATTCTTTCATGGGGATGATACCAAACTGTGTTGTAAATTGTTGGGACTCTTAGTTTAACTGGTGGATCAATTTACTTCCCTCTTGGATAATCCACTCGTCATCCTCCTCCTTAGGTTTAGTTGTTTTTATTATTGTTTCTAGTGACTGCTTGACTATGGAGGCCCAGGATCCCTTAGCTCACATAGGGAAGAGTGATGGTGATACACTGGCAGAACTGAGTCAGAAAGTGTATACCTTGAAAGAGTTTATGCAATATTTCATAGGACTGCTCCTTTATGAAGCTTCAGTAGGTCTTTGAATGTATACTGTTTGACTTATTGCTCATGTTTTTGATGCAGTGTTGAGCACTTTGACAAGTTGTCCCTAAAGTTAATTTCAACTGAGTTTTTTAAATTGCAAAAAAAAAACCTAAGCTCATTAGTGGTGAAATGTGATGGGTGATTTTTTTTTTCTTTTTAAGATCCCCCCCTTACCTCAGCTTTTGTTGTTGATCAGCTTCTCTATATGTCTTAATGTATTTCTGTGGAATCCTAAATCCACTCTGAACTGAGTCCTTAAGCATATATTTTCATTCCATCTCTGCCTTAACAGGGAGGCTTTGGGAACTACTTTTTGCTTATACAGAAGTTCACTTCCGCTTTTATCCAGCTGACTGGGGAAAGTCTTTGATATTTATAAGAGACTTCCACCTGTGAAATCATTACCCTCAGCATCATTGTTAGCCAAAGCAACAACTGCAGCAGCAGCTTCAGTGAAAAAAAATGTTTAGATAGGCAGCTGTCCAACTAACCTAGTAGCTAGGCAGGTATCCAGCTAACCTAGTATCTGTATCTTATTGTCATGATGGTTTATGAGTAGGTAGCTATTAGGGGTGAGGATATCTCACTTTGTGAGGGAATGGTGCTGTCGCTTCTCCCATCCAGTTCAAGGAAAAATATATTCCTTTGCCTGCTAAACAGGTGAGCAGAGGGGTGCACCCTCTGTCATCCCCCCTGTAACATGATACCATCTGCTGTCTGCCAACTGGTTGCTTCTAGACATCAAAATAGATACATGGGCACCTGCACTCATCCAAGTGTAAATCCCATAGCTAGTGTACGTCTAGTTAACATTTTTTTTTTTCTCAGAGGTAATGAATGGTCCTCATTAATGAGTATGCTATTCAAGCATCATCTAATATTGAAGAATAGGGCATATCTCAAAGCTTAACATATTCATTTTTGAATTATGGAGAAGTAGTCATCTTTTAATGGGTAGCCAAGGGATTGATGAGGATACTTGATTTCAGTTGGTCTGCGTCTTCCTTCGTGGAAGATGCTTCAGGCATGTCAAGGTCTTTTGCTGCATTTACACTTGGTTGCATACTCAGTTCCCATACCTTCATAATGGAGGTTTCTTTTCTAGACCAGTCTGTTTTACAGTTATTTGTGGATTTCCTAACCTGCCAAAGGAAAAGGGCTTTGCAAGTCCAGTCATGAGTTCTTTAGATCATCTTGGATATGGCACCAGAGAGAAGTCAGTAGTACTATTAACTGTTAATCCACTTGTCAAACTTCATTCCCTGGCACAGGTAGACAGTGTACAGTTCACAGTGTTCCTCTTATCATCTGATGAATAGAGAAATTGGTGTTAACTTCGGGTGAAAAAAAAGAACAGCTCTGTAATAAGCTTAGCCAAATGACTGCTTGCTATTCATTGTGTAATACAGCAGTATGGATTGACTCTTATGGTACCTATTTTAAGTTCTTTTATTTTCTCTCTTTCTTTGGGCTGTTTTTGCATTTAACTCTGGGGAGGAAGTAAACCCAACAGCAGGAGGTACTGATGCTTGTTCAGTTTCAGTTTTTCTAAAAAAAATGGCCATAAAACAGTTAAGTGAAAGAAACACTTGCTTTTCTTAATTAGCTGGATCAGTTTTTACTGAAAGAGAAATTGTAATTCACAGTTTTTGTTGATATTTAGCAGGTCATGATAAAGTTTGAATGCTTGGGTTGTTTGAGCTTATGCACTATACCTTACTATTGATTTTTAAAACTGAAGTTGTTTGGGAAAGTTGAGTACAATCTCATAGATTCCATATGTGGACATAAGAAGATAGCTAAACTTGTATATGAACTAAGAAGTTTCAGCTGTCCTCCTTATGGGCAGGCAACATAGAACGTGAATGCCTCTTTCAGCTCACTATGGAAAGATGGCCTTCTACCAAATGAGAACTGTTTCATTTGTAGACAACCAGTCTGTTGAATGGGAGTGTTTTTATCAGAATAGTTGTTAGTCATACTCCTATGAAATTTTCAAATGCTTATAGGAAAGGCAGATTGGGAAGAGGTTGCTTTGTCATGTAGACAAAAGAGTTAAACCTTTGCATTCTTCACCCTTCTGTAATGTCTTTTTTCTCTGTGAAATGATGTTGGAAGCCATAGATTCAGGAAGTATATATCTGTTCAGTTTAAATGATGTCTTTGCAGTTACCACCAGGTTTCTAGAATTCTGAGAATGCAGTGTGATTACTAATGAGGCCAAGAACACTCCCTAAACTGCCCAAGACAGGGTCTGAAGATATTTTTCCAAGGAATTCTGTAAGGGATAAGAGTTTCCCCTACTGCCATAAGAGGCTTCTCTTTGATGAGAAGGACATATTTTTGTCATTCAGTCCAGAGGTTTGGGATTCCATTAATATGCATCAAAGTAGCTCACTTTGAGCTGGGTTTGATAGGTCTTAACAATGTAATTGCATCTAATGGACCTTTGAAAAAGTTTGACATAGTCTCCAACCTTTCAGAAACTTGGTTATGATTTTTTTTCTTAAGGGTTATATTGAAACTGGCAGACAAGGTGTGTTTGAATTAGTTATTTTATTTACCAACATTCCTTTTCCTCTTTTTAAAAGAAGAGGCAGGAAAGTTTCTTAAGGATCACAGCAGGGCATCCCCAACAGTAACTGTAGAGTTTTGACCAGATTTATATCAGCCATCTTATCAATTCATATGTAAGTGATAGGGTTGGCTTATCTTAAGTTGAAAGGAGCTTACAAAAATTTCCTGTTGGATGAAGCTGGTTCTTCTTTCACAACTAATGCTGCATGTTTGAGTCCATGACTTTCCTCCAGTCTTTGTATTTGCCACATTTAGTGAAGGACAGTCAAGAGCAGGTCTCTTCTGATTTTTTATTTGTTGGTTTTATCCTCTGAAAAATGCAGGATAAAAAGCCAATCATCTACCATAAGCAGAGCCTTGTAAGCATTGATTTATTTTTTCTTTCCTTCCTTTCTTTTCAAAAAATGTTGCTTGACATGTATTATGAATATTCAGGTTCAAGGCACAGACTTCAGTTTTCATTGAATGATGGTGATGGTGGCTGTTTGCTTGGTGTCACTGCAGATTTGTGGCATGGTGCCACAGGCTTAGTTGGGTTTCTGTATGGTTGTCCCCTTTGAATGAGCATCTTCCAGCTCCATAAGTATTATGATGGTCAAAGAGGGATATTTAGTTTGGGTACATACTATTTTGAGGGTTGAAATGGTGTTTAAACTCCCACCCCCTAACTGAGCACTTGCTCTCTTAAAAGCTTATAGGGCTCTGACTGTGGTGGAGAAATAGTTTTTCATCCTTAGGCTTATGTTTTATAGAATTTGCCTATTCCTTGTAATTTACATACAAATTTTATGTATATAGTTTCTCTCCTTATGAATTAAGGAAAGGCCTTAGAACAGTATAAGCATATTTATATATTAGTACTTAGCTAGCTAGTTCTGCAGTCCCAATACCCATTTTATGGGGCTCCTGTAGCTTTGAGGCTGTACTCTGTGAGGAAGCAGGAAAAATTAGGCTCCTTTTGGGTGGGAAGGTTGTCAGCGATGCTGTACTTTCTCTCTTTTGATGATGATGCAACAGCATCGAAGGCGACTTTCTGCTAGTGGTGTTAGCACTTGCAGGCGAAGTCTGATATCACCTGTATATTAATATAAACTTCTATACTATGATATTTATACATGCACAGATATGTCTTAAGATTATTTACTAATGCATAGATGCAGTTGTATAAGAAAGTTATAAGCTATAATTATACCCCCATGCATATGGTTGTCTTCATAAGTCAGTTGGTGATGGAAAATTTTTGTAATTAAGTAGTGAGAAAAGTTGTCCAAACATCTTTTAATATTTTTCATGCCCTTAAACTGTGATAGCAGTGTTACATGTTTTGTGTTTTGTGCCTGTGCATAGCTTAAGTGAATAAAAGTTCGGACAAAATCTTTGTCTTTTGAAATAAAAAAAAGTACGTATTCTGAAAATAAGTACATTTACCTCATAAGTGTATGCTTGTTGAACAAGAAAGCTTCCTGTTTTATGAGGATATTTAGCATTATAGGTGTGTGTTTTAGAAGGTACCGTAGATCATCAGACTAACATTCAAGTATTTCCATGGGAAGGTTCATCATTTTGATAAAAACTGTTACCTCATGGCATTATTGAAGATATTTTAACTCCATAACAAACACTTATCAAAAATCTTGGAAAAATTTATATATATTTTGGTAATATATTTCTGAATGGGTTGGGTTACTGATGTAATAGGTATGCTTTTGTCTTTTATTGTGATTTGGGACATATCAGTATGTTGTGAATAATATCAGAATGGTCAGTTCACTGCAATTCTTTTGATTCTTGATATTATTGAGAAAGAGAAGAGGGTTGAGATTTAATAGATTTGTGATTACAGTGATTTAAAAACAACTGGTGGTGGAGTACCAGTGACTAAAGTAATCTTTACATAATACAAATGGTTCACTTGTAAGTTAAAGAAAAGGATAAAAAAGGATTATAGACACATTCTCGAAATGATGCTGAGGTTAAAAGTAAAAGTGGCTCGCTGCAGGGTGAGTGTTATTCATGTTCATAGTGTATGCAAACTGATTTTCTTAGAAACTAGACTCAGACATGTATGTAGATAATACAAAGGTCATGGGAGGATTGATAGTAATTACATCAGCTTACAGGGGTACCTGAACATACTGAAATTCCAAAGCTGGTCTCGTAGCTGGATTATGAGATTTGATTGGAGTAAGTGCAAGTTAATGAGATAGAACTTGTTGAAAGAGGGCCCTGGTGCAACTGCTATGTTGTCGGAATTAAGTCAGCCATTGATGTGTGAGGGATCTAGTGGTCAGTATTTTGCTTAATCTGTCACTAGAGCCACACATGAGGAGAATTTTGAGAAGTAAGCTGTCTGCTGGCAGATATTAGCATCACAGTCAAGTATATGGATAAGGAAATATCTGGTAATCTGTTCATTGCATATATTGGATTGAACTGGTTCATGCATCTCCATTCTGGTCACAGCTCTGAAAGAAGTATAGAGATATAATTGAGAGGGGTCCAAAGAGCAACAAATGTGGTGCCTAAATTAAACTTTTGGCCTTGTAATGAATTTCCACCTGCATTCCTGAAGTGTCCGTTCTCCAGCAAAATATGAATGTGGTAACTGATCCTTCTCTACTACTTTTATATCAAGGCAAAGCCATAAAGTTACCATATGTGGCAGTAAAATTTCTTCAAAAAAAGCACCTGATGGGGGAAGGGAGGAGAGAAAGGATGAAAGTAAAGTATCTGGGTGTTGCCTGCGGAATGGCTTAAACTTTACTCTTTCATCTTGAAGGCTGTGCTACAGTCAATATCAAGGAATTGATGGATTGCTATTTGGAATGAAAAGTACTTGGATTACATTGTATTCCTTTTTTTTTTTCCACAAACAGTGATAAAATGTCGCTGAGTGACTTTTCAGTCACTGTAACCACTGGCAAGTGGAGTCCAGTAACACCAGAAGCCCATGATTACTTATATCCTGCTTGAGGAGTCCCTTCTGTCTTTATGGGGCCACAGCTCTGGGTAAGCTAGCCATGACCACCAGGTCATAAAGTGTAGATATGCTTTGTATGTGTCTCTGAAGGGAGAAAGGAGGGCAGTTTGTCAGTAAGTGTTTAGTTTCTTTACTGTGGTAGTTCCATTTTGGGCATTAAGAGTCTTGGAATGTGTCAAAGTGATGTCTGTATTAATGTAGGGATTGGTGATATCCCAAGCATAGATGGGAGAGTGTGACTTGTGTTAGGGGAGTCTGGTTTTTAATGGGTGCATGTCACTGCAGAAGCTGGTGACTGAGTTTGGTAAAGTGTGTGAAAGAAGAAAGTTAAGAGTAAATGTGAATAAGAGCAAGGTTATTAGGTACAGTAGGGTTGAGGGTCAATTCAATTGGGAGGTGAGTTTGAATGGAGAAAAACTGGAGGAAGTGAAGTGTTTTAGATATCTGGGAGTGGATCTGGCAGCGGATGGAACCATGGAAGCGGAAGTGGATCATAGGGTGGGGGAGGGGGCGAAAATTCTGGGAGCCTTGAAGAATGTGTGGAAGTCGAGAACATTATCTCGGAAAGCAAAAATGGGTATGTTTGAAGGAATAGTGGTTCCAACAATGTTGTATGGTTGCGAGGCGTGGACTATGGATAGAGTTGTGCGCAGGAGGATGGATGTGCTGGAAATGAGATGTTTGAGGACAATGTGTGGTGTGAGGTGGTTTGATCGAGTAAGTAACGTAAGGGTAAGAGAGATGTGTGGAAATAAAAAGAGCGTGGTTGAGAGAGCACAAGAGGGTGTTTTGAAATGGTTTGGGCACATGGAGAGAATGAGTGAGGAAAGATTGACCAAGAGGATATATGTGTCGGAGGTGGAGGGAACGAGGAGAAGAGGGAGACCAAATTGGAGGTGGAAAGATGGAGTGAAAAAGATTTTGTGTGATCGGGGCTTGAACATGCAGGAGGGTGAAAGGAGGGCAAAGAATAGAGTGAATTGGAGCGATGTGGTATACCGGGGTTGACGTGCTGTCAGTGGATTGAATCAAGGCATGTGTATGGGGCTGGGTTGGGCCATTTCTTTCGTCTGTTTCCTTGCGCTACCTCGCAAACGCGGGAGACAGCAACAAAGCAAAAAAAAAAAAAAAAAAAAATGTCTAGTGGGGTGTTATATAAGACTTGAGTTGTGTTTAGTGCCTTTTTGGTCATTTCATGGTGTACGTGTTTTGTCATTGTTATATTTGTTGAGGGCTGGGGGATCATTGAGTTGAGGTTGCTGAAGCACGAGGTGGGGTAAGCTTTTCATTTGTACTCGAGGATTAGTGGTTATCTTTGGAGTTGTTGGACGAGTGGGGTCAAATGCTGTTGCAAAGAATTTAGTTCTGAGAGGGAGATTCAGGAGATAGTATGGATTCCAACTCAGGCATGGAAAGGGAGGGAGAGTCCACTGTGGAAACTGTCAAAAGTGGAGGCCTTGAGTCATCAAGCATAGAAATGAGTTCAGAAAGAGACATACACTTGCGGTATTACAAACAGAGGTATGTGGGAAATTTAGTGAAGCTATGGAAAGATTGCATGTGCTGTAAGAGATGGTGCAATCAAAGGAAAAGTGTGGGCTGATTGATGGAGGATTCAGAAAAGATAGAACATTTAGGACTAGTTCATATGAGAAAGTAGAGATAAAGGTTGACAATCCAGCACTGAAGAATCTAGCTGAAAGGTACATGGCATGAAGATTAGAAAGATTGGTAACTCAGGAGGCCAATAGATGTAATTACTTGTTTGGAAGAAAATCACATACCAAATAAGGAAGAAAGGGTAAAGAAAGAATTTCATCGTAAAAGATTACTGGAGGCTATAGAATTGCCAGATACTATTTTGTTGATAAAAGAATGGAGAAGAATGGGTGGTAATAAACATAAGAGGGTGACCAATTATGCTTACATTTGACTTCGAGCCATCTATCCAGGAGGTACTTAAGAGAGCTAAGAAACGTAAGAACGAATTGGAATCTAATGGTTATTCATCAGATGAGTGAAATAAAGAAGAGAGGAAGAGCAGCAAAGAACATAGTCAGAAGACAAAAAACTGAAGATGTCTGTCAAGTGAGGCAAGAGGATTAAGTAGTATTGTTGGAGTCATTTAAACAAAACTTATTAAAGAGATAAGATTTCACCAGTTCTGTGCAGAGGGTTACATGATGGTAAGAAGGGAAAGAGAAGGCGAAGAAGGAGTAGTATGGGCCTTCATAAGTCAATGAGCACACTAATATGAGTACAGGAAAAATATCAATACTGTGTTATTGAGCCCACTTAAGATGAGGACTGATACACCATCATTGCTAGATATCATCTCCACACCTACTAGCATGAATTTATGAATGCTTTATGTATATGATACTTGTAGAAAATTATCATGTAATATTCAAGGTTTATTATGTAGTAGATAGAACATAAAAAGAGCAGATATTAAGTTTATTATAATTATGGAAGCTACACAAACCTCAGTGATGTCTGTGGTAACTTAGATTAGGAACTGGAGTTCAGTAGCAAGGTGAGAGGTTCTGTGAAATTTACTATGAAGGAGCAGGAACATGGGTAACTTTAACTCAAATGGAGAGGGAATTGTATGTCTTAAGAAGGAAAGATTTAACAGATTTCAAAAAGCCAAGGTGGTTGAAATATAAATGGCACTCTAGCCAGCCAGCATTTGCAAGGCATAAGAAAGCAAGGAATTAATGTAAGGAAGGAGGAACAAAGAAACTTGGAAAAGAGAATTGTTAGCAAGGCAAGAGAAAAGCCAAAACTTTTCCATAAATTCATTATAATAGATTGTCAGTTAAAGAGCAGTTAATCAGGCAATAGGATTTATAAGGAAGTGTTGTGGAGGTTGATGTAATGATATGCAAGGAACTGAATACCAAATTCAAAATTGTTTTCACTGTAGAAGATGCTAGTCCCAACCTCAGTAAGATGGAATGGGAAGGAGGTTTTAGGATTTTGACACATTTAGATAAGACATCCTAAAAGAGTACGAAAAGATCTTGACCCAAACAAGACTCATGACCCTGATTGTATATATGGTAGATAGACCTCATGAAATACTGTACAAGATGTCACTGGGAGAGAGACAAAGTTCTAAGGAATTGGAAAGGGCAAACATACCTGTCTTGTGGGAAGGAGACTGGAAGTGCACTGACCCATCTCATGAATGAGAGTGGCCTATAAGATTTTGGAAAGAGATAAGTGGAAAGCCAAAGGATGGCTTTCTACAGAGGAGAAATTGATTAAGTAAGAGACAGCATGTTTTTAAGGAAAGATTATGTGAAAGAAACCTCTTAATTTCCATGAGAGAATGAGCTTTGTCTTAGACAAAAGGGAAAGCTTGGTGGATATTTTGTATGTGAACTGTCAGAAAGCATTTTACACCACTGGATTGGAGGCCGATTTGAAAGCTGGATCACCGGACAGGAATAAGTTGGAAACTCCTTTAATGGATAGAAGATTATGTAAGTGGAAGAGAACAAAGGATCCACATCTTAGGAGCCTTCTTCATATGTGTCAAGGTGACCATCGAATTGCTGTGGGGTTCACTTTTGGGACCATTACTTTTCTTAATCTATGTAAATGACTTACTTGAATATATGGACTCCCTGAATAAGTTTGCAGGTGATGCAAAGTTCATTAGGTGAGTGAAAAGTGAGGATTGCATCAACTTATAGGGGACGTAGACATACTCCAAAGTTGGTCTGACACGTGGTTGATGAAATTCAACCCAAGCAAATGTAAAACAGTGAGAATGGAACAAAGTGAAAGATGACCTCACTGTGATTATTATTTAGCAGGAAGTTAGCTTGAGGATTGTGTGTGTGAGGACTTAGGAGTAGACAGTATCAAAATCCTGTTATCAAGAGCCCCCACATTAAGAGAACAGTAAAGGGGACAGACTGACTGCTGGCAAACATTTGAATAGCTTTCAAGTGTATGGAAAAAGAACTTTTAGTTGTCTCGTCATATCCTACATAAGGCCAAAATTAGAATATGCTTCCCAAGTTTGGTCACTGCACTTAAACAAGTAAAAAGAACTAGTAGGTCCAGAGGAGAACAGAAATGATGGTACTAGAATTAAGAAAGCTGTGTCACAGGGAAATGTGAAAGGCTTTGAATGTACCCACTGAAGAAAGAAAAGTGAGGGGCTACCTGATCACTACCATTAAGCTTATGATGTAGATAATTGAAATAGGAATTTACTGTTAACTTCTCTTTGAGAGATATATAGAAATATAATAACCAGAGGATGTAGAATGAAATCATGCAACATGTTGTAAAAATGGTTAATTCAGACATACATAGATTTAAGAAGTACAATATTGGAGGATATTCAAGAGACAGGACCCCACAAGTGTAGATTTCCCTCCCCATACAGTACAAATAGGTAATTACAAACAATTATATTTATTCAAGTATGGAACAAGAGGGAGAGAATTTGATGGTCGGGAATCTTTAAGCACTGACACGTGGGCAGGAAGAAATATAGCCACTGACTCAGGTAAAGGAGGAAAGGAAGAGGGAGAAAGTGAAAGCCTTTTAACCCCCTCAGACCTGTCCATGGATGTAGAGTATGAGTGGCATTGCAGTGAAAAAAAAAATTCACAAGATGTACATTTCCTAGATAGTGACCTCTGTTTCCATTCATTCCTGTTATAATACCCTTCATTCCTTCAACCACCCTCTGACTTACCTTAGCTTCCATGGTTCCCTTTTCTGCCATGTCTTCTCCCAGGTATCTTAAGCACCTTACTTTTTTCCAGTCAAACTTGCACCTCAGCTAACCTGTCTCTCTGCTCTGCTAAGGTGCCTAATTTCCTAGCTTTTATTTACATTTACTCTCAACTTTCTCTGTATACGCACATTCTTCCAGCCTCAAACTCCAGTTTCTGCAGTTTCTCAGTTAAATTTGCCACCAGTGCTGTCAACAACAAATAACAACTGACTCATTCCCTCCCCCCTTCTTTTTATTTTCTCACAGTCTGCATGTATGATCCTCACTCTTAAGACCCTTGCATTTATTTTCCTCATCACGCTACCCATAAACAAAACGGGTGACATTACACACCCCTGCCATAGACCCACTGTCATCTGGAACCACTTACCCTCCTCTCTATTTACTTGCAAACATGCCATGTTTTTGGTAATATTTCCTAGCTGCTTGTTATAGCTTTACTCCAAAACCTTATATTCTTAACGCTTTTCACAAAGCACTTTTGTCAGCCCTGTTGTATTATTTCTCCAAATTCTTAAATGCCACATACAAATCCTTTGGTTTTTAAGTATTTTTCACACTTTCATAAAAGGAAACACTTGATCCACAGATCCTCTGCCATACCTGAGCCCAGATTGTTCCTTCCTTGTATGATGCTCTGTGCACACTACGACCCGCTTAATTACCACCTTTCCATATAACTTCCCAAGTATGCTCAGCAAACTTATACCTCTAGAATTTGCCATATTACAGTGGCATTACATGTGCATTCTGCCAATCCTCAGGCACTTCAATGTAATCCATACAGACTTTGTAAACCCTGACTAACTAGTTAACAACACAGCACCCCATTTCTTAAGAATTTCAACTATGATACCACCTATTCCAGCTACCTTGCCAAATTTCACCTTAAGGAGGGCTTTCACTGCTTTGTCTCTTCACCAAACTGCTTGCCAATAACTCTTGTTTTGCATTCCTCGTACAACCAAACACCGTACATCTGCCACCTTATCAATCGATTCCATTTAACAAACTTTCAAGTTATTCACTCCATCTCTTCCCCATGTCACTGCCTGTTGTCTCTTCTGCAGTTGCTCCCTTCATTGATGTTCCCATGTTCTCCTGTTTTTATCTCTATTAACTTGCAAAACATCTTACTCTTCCTGAAGTTTGTTGATACTCACTCACCCCCAACTGTTATTTGTATTCTTTTTAAGCCTCTGTACCTTTCTCTTGACCTCCTGCTGCTTTCTCTTGTACATCTTCCAATCACTTGCTCTCCTTTCCAGTAAGTACTCTTTTTGTCTTTCACGATCAACTTTATCATCCCACCACTCGCTACCCTTTCCCACCTCCCATCTTCCACATGCCACACATTTCCCATGCTTGTGTTTGTTTTGCTTTTGTAACGACCTCCCATTCCTCACCCATTCCCCTAGCTATATTTACTGGTACCTTTTGCCAGTCATCGCTCAGCCTTTGCCCTTATTTGGAAGTTAATTTTACGAATTATGCATAAAAGCAAGAACAAAATCTTTCATGTTTCTAGTTAAAAGTATGTTCCAAATTGTGAAAATAGCCCAACTGATAATAACAACAGCCATGGTTTATTGAATTCATTGCGGCCAAAAGCTGAAATTATACAAAGAAAATACAAACTTAAAAACAGTGGGGAGAAAGATTAAACAGACTTTATACAGTGAATTGTCAGTCTTTATACAGACACTGAGATGGCATTCTACTGATTATTGTTTATGGTCACAGCAGGTTGGATGTCTTTTCTTGTAGTGGTATATACGAGTTTGCATGGGCTCACTGCATTTGTATTGTTGAATTACAGCTTGCGGATCAGGGATCTTTCATGACTGGAGGTGACATTGGCAAGGATGGTGTTTTAGCATCATCTGGAACGTGCAGATTAAGTCCAGATGATGATTGATGAATACTGGGAGGACCAGTATGTATAATGCTTGTGGATAGGTGTGTAGGATAATCTTGGATGTTTCTCTCTCTCTCTCTCTCTCTCTCTCTCTCTCTCTCTCTCTCTCTCTCTCTCTCTCTCTCTCTCTCTCTCTCTCTCTCCCTCCCTCCCTCCCTCCCTCCCTCCCTCCCTCCCTCCCCTCCCTCCTCTCTCTCTCTCTCTCTCTCTCTCTCTCTCTCTCTCTCTCTCTCTCTCTCTCTCTCTCTGTGCATTGTGTTGAAAAGGGATAAAGATTAGACAGGGAAGATATGAGTGAGTGGTAGGAGTAAAACTTGTTCAGGTACTCCTTAGTACATGCCCAAGGAATCCAAGTATCTCCAATATCCTGACTTGAGATGAGACTTGGAGTATATAATGATGGTGCTTGTATATTCCTTCCAGCTTGATTTATTGTCCAGAGTGACTCTGAGAATTTTTTGAACTGAACAACCTGGAGGAGGTGGGGTTTAGTGAGACACTTTAGGGAGCAAAACAGGTTTTAAGATAAGGTTGATGAGCATGTCTAGTCCTGGTTTTGTAGATGGATATTTAGTTGATAGTGGTCCAGGTCTAGAAGTTGTCATTTGTGTTCTAGTGTACTGTGGAGTTAGGAGAGCTGTTGTCAATGCTGACCCAACTGATAAAGAGTTGTTTATGTACTACCATCAAGCAAGGGCATCCATTAGGGCAGTATTTCTGAGGATGAGGAAGCACAAGAATCTTATCTTTGTCCTCTGTGGGATGCTACAGTTGAGGAACTGGAATGTGCAGTTATCCCTCTGGAAGCATATAGTCTGATGGTGCTCACTTAGGACATCTGTAAAACATGGAATGAGACTTATCCACAGCCCAGTTTTGATGGCTTTTTTGGCAATTGTGTTATGGTTGCTTAGGCCAGATAAGTACATGCAAACTTCACCCTGAAGTGATTGCATAAAGATATGGATCTTTTAAGTCTGAAGTGATGAAGAGCACAGTACTGATTTTAATATAGATTTTAAAATAAGTTTCATGAGACTTTTTTTACAGTTCTTATCACTCTTAGTTCACAAGTAAAAAGTACAAAATTATTTTGATAGTTTATTTTTTGATGCTGAAAAGCAAATTGAAATATAAGTGGAATCATGATCTGTATAAGCAAAATATGGCTTCTTTATTCCAAGGGATGAGTAGTTGATAATATAGGTTTATTCCTACCTCCTGATGAATTTTGATTTTAACTTCAGACAGAATTTTAATGCTGATTTTTACACTGTTCTTTGAATTGTAATTTTATGTTTACTCTGATGAATATAAGTAGCATATTGGTATTTCAGATTTATTTTACTTATTTTTTCATATTCTTGAAAACTTTTGAAATTAAGAGATGATATATGCTATACAGTATTCAGTTAAATGCCAGATTGATAAGGCAAGGTCATGCCAAAAGTTCATGATTCATCTTCATTGATTCTTGGTAATGGAGTGATTATTGTCGTAATGTCACATGGTCTTTAAGAATGGTGGATTTTTTTAAGTGACTGTAGTTAACGACATGGTAGATCTCTGAGGAATGGTTTCTCTTGTAGGCTGCCGCCGGTGGACCATCGGTTCTTCGGTCACCCCATGGCTACCCTTGCTCTGTTTGCGGCCGGATGTTCGGCAAGCGGCACCATCTTAAAGACCACATGTACACACACACGGGGGAGCGACCATTTCCTTGCCCCGTTTGTGGTATGGGGTTCTCTCAGAAGTCCAATATGAGGAGACATGTTCGTTCCACTCACCCAGAAGTGAAGCACCTATTGGAGAGGTTTCCCCAAAGTGCTTGCATTTGACCTTTTAAGAAGTGCTCATAACTAGCCTCATACACAGTATTTTGTGTGTGATATATGCTCACTGTGTGAGCTACCCTATCTAAGGGCTTATGAATGTTCAATATTGTGTAATCTACCTGAGGTAATATTCAATAGAAAAAGTTTTAAATGAATTCAAGTGCTTCTTTAATTGTGTAGTTCACTCAGTTTCTTTCCCACACTAACCATACATTATTGTGTTCCAATGGTCGATGTTTCCCTGAGTTGTGTATCTGAAGATGCCTCGAGTGTTTCTTTTTTATTGGGAGATGTGCATGATCAGCTGAACATACACTTAATGCAAGAAACCCTCCAGTTTTGCAAGTCTGATATTTTAACATATTATAGCTAAGGTTTTTGGTTTGGTATGAGAAAATCCAAAATATTGTTGAAATTGTTATATGATTTGGCTTCTGTTTACATGAAAGTGTAACTTAAAGAAACTTTTGCATATTTTTCTTTTTTTTTTTTGGTACTGGCTGTTGAGACAGTTGTCCTTTACGGTAATTTGTTTGAAAATACATATATTGGTAACTTGCAACTTATCATAATTTATTTGACGCCTTATTAGATTTTCCTCTTAATTTTTCATATATCTTTGTTTTACTGTTATGCTTACGTGAAATTTAGAGAGGATTAATGGAAAAGATTAAAACTAGTAGAATATCAAATGTCTATACTTCTAGAATTTGTAAAGTTCATAAATATTTGGTCTAGTGCATTTGAGATCACCAGCAAATAGAGCATGCGTTTCTGGTAGATAATTTCAGTAATTGTGTATTTCATATACAGGTTGAGCATCCCTAATCAAAAAATCTGAAATGCTCCAAAATTTGAACCTTTTTGAGTGGTGACATGACATTACAAGTGGAAAATTCCACACCTGACCTCACTTACCCATGCTGGGCTTTGATGCTCTTTTGGTGCCAGTTTGTAACAAACCATCATCCCTGCCAGACCTACATGCATTACTCACTGTGTGTTGCTTATTCTCTGCTCTGTGGTACAAAGATATTATCGAAAATGTGAAAAGGGCTTCTAGAGTCTGTCAGTAAGCTCAAAGAAGTGGATTTTGAAGAAGTTTGTAATATTGATGATGAGGCTCCACTTGTTCATTCACTGACTAACAATGAAATAGGTGAAATGGATCTGGATCAAGGTGATCGTGATATTAGAGATGATGGAGATGTCTGTTTGCAGTAAAAGCACCTATAGATGATATGGTGAAAATGTGTGATTGACTTACTACAGGACTAGAGCAGTGTGCATTCATAACAAAACAAGAAATCATGTCTGTTTATAAAATCAAAGAGAGACTTCTAAGACAAAAACCATTGTTAATGCGGCAGATGACTCTGGAGGAAACATTTTTGAAAGCCACCCAGCAGAATGCCTCATCATTCCTAGAGGACCCACTCTCTGTTCCCTCAACTTCTGATGTTCCTCCTCACAGTGTCAACAGTGATGTACCCTCCCCCTCAAGTTTCTCAGGCCATATGTAGTTCTAGTATTTGTTGCTGCATTTATCTTCTTTTGTAGGCAAAGATAAAAATTTTTTTTTTTGTGTGCAAAACATTATTTTCATGTAAATCTAAATTTCATCTCCACCTAAAATGACTTGTTTGAGTGTACCTTAACCAACAACAGTATTGCATTGAAATTTTTCTGTTAGTTTTCATTACATTTACAGCTGCCTGTAATTATCATAAATTGAATGCTTATTTGTTTATGTATCTCAAATAAAACATAAGAAATATAATACAGTGTAATGTAACCTTTTAATCAAAACACAGCATCGTAGTTGGAAATTGAAAACCTGCAGCTGTTTGTTGTTGTCATTGTTTGACAGCTGATACAGGGATTCTGCCGTTGCTACTGTGCTGCTTAGTTACCCTAAATGCATTATTTTTTCATTTTATTAATGCCATTTCATATTTTTTTTTACTGTTTTAAGTACTTATGTGTGAATAAGTATAAGAAATTGATTGCTTATCAGCAGCATATGAATTCAGACAGGAATGAAGGTGATGCCAAACTACCACAGATTATCCATATGGGCAGCTGAGGTTGTGACACCTTAGCTTTCTGAAGGTTCAGTGTTACACAAACTTTGTTTCATGCCCAAATTTATGAAAATATTGTATAAATTACCTTCAGGTTATGTGTATATAGTGTGTATGAAACGTAAGTGGATATTGTCATTAGACTTGAGTCCCATCCCCAAGATATCTTCATGTACATGCAAATATTCCAAAATCCAAACAAGTCCAAAATCCGAAACACTTCTGGTTGCAGGCATTTCAAATAAGAGATACTAATCCTGTATTACAAACAAATTACATTTAGAAACTGCATTAAGTATATGAACTCTTCTGTGTAGGTTAAATTCAGACTGCAGTCTGCAGTCCATTTTTTAGAATCTAAAAATTCAAAATCCCAACATATTTGGTCTTTAGGATTATGAAGTTTTGATGATTATTCAAAACAAAAGTTGGTATTTTCCTGATTTTGTGTATTGTTACCACCACTAACATGACTTTCATGCCATAGTGCTAATATTGTTTATTCTATTTTTGTTAAGGTATGTAGAGAAATATATGTATATAAGTCTATCAGATTGGGGAAGAGCAGTGCGGTTTCAGAAGTGGTAGAGGATGTGTGGATCAGGTGTTTGCTTTGAAGAATGTATGTGAGAAATACTTAGAAAAGCAAATGGATTTGTATGTAGCATTTATGGATCTGGAGAAGGCATATGATAGAGTTGATAGAGATGCTCTGTGGAAGGTATTAAGAATATATGGTGTGGGAGGCAAGTTGTTAGAAGCAGTGAAAAGTTTTTATCGAGGATGTAAGGCATGTGTACGTGTAGGAAGAGAGGAAAGTGATTGGTTCTCAGTGAATGTAGGTTTGCGGCAGGGGTGTGTGATGTCTCCATGGTTGTTTAATTTGTTTATGGATGGGGTTGTTAGGGAGGTAAATGCAAGAGTCCTGGAAAGAGGGGCAAGTATGAAGTCTGTTGGGGATGAGAGAGCTTGGGAAGTGAGTCAGTTGTTGTTCGCTGATGATACAGCGCTGGTGGCTGATTCATGTGAGAAACTGCAGAAGCTGGTGACTGAGTTTGGTAAAGTGTGTGGAAGTAGAAAGTTAAGAGTAAATGTGAATAAGAGCAAGGTTATTAGGTACAGTAGGGGTGAGGGTCAAGTCAATTGGGAGGTGAGTTTGAATGGAGAAAAACTGGAGGAAGTGAAGTGTTTTAGATATCTGGGAGTGGATCTGTCAGCGGATGGAACCATGGAAGCGGAAGTGGATCATAGGGTGGGGGAGGGGGCGAAAATTTTGGGAGCCTTGAAAAATGTGTGGAAGTCGAGAACATTATCTCGGAAAGCAAAAATGGGTATGTTTGAAGGAATAGTGGTTCCAACAATGTTGTATGGTTGCGAGGCGTGGGCTATGGATAGAGATGTGCGCAGGAGGATGGATGTGCTGGAAATGAGATGTTTGAGGACAATGTGTGGTGTGAGGTGGTTTGAGCGAGTGAGTAACGTAAGGGTAAGAGAGATGTGTGGAAATAAAAAGAGCGTGGTTGAGAGAGCAGAAGAGGGTGTTTTGAAATGGTTTGGGCACATGGAGAGAATGAGTGAGGAAAGATTGACCAAGAGGATATATGTGTCGGAGGTGGAGGGAACGAGGAGAAGAGGGAGACCAAATTGGAGGTGGAAAGATGGAGTGAAAAAGATTTTGTGAAGTCTATCTCATATATACTGAATTCACAGGAGATGGTCACATTTGCAGTTTACCTATTACTGCCCCAAAATTAATTTCTGTGGAGTTTGGATTGCATTTACATTGTTGCACATAACTAACATATGTTTGAAAAGAATGAACATTTATTTTAGTCTTGGCTGAAAGTGATCAGAAAACATTAACCCTTTCTTTGCGCCGGGCCACATCTATGGCTAGTCATAGTAAGTTGAATTGATCTACATTTGTGGTTTTAAACCTTCATTCTGTCATTTCAATTCCCAGCTGATGTATCATCCCAGATGTTACTGTAAGATGTCACTGGCATCTAACAACACAGCTGGGAAAAAATATTAAGCATCACAGAAGAAGTGTAACTACCCTTTCATTGTGCTGAGCCACACTTATGGGTGGGTGTAGTGCAGTACGTAGTGGCCAGCCATATTAGTGGCACTAAGCTTTGGTGCCCTCAATTCACTTCTCTGCTGAAATATAACTCCTTTTCTTATCCATAGATGTCACAAGCAGACGAACAACACAGCAGGAAATAATGACACATGTTAATCTAAATTGTCATGAAAAGTGTAACTATCATCATTGCAGGAAGCTAGGTTTCATGGAGTTACTAATGTAGTCAATTTCACAGAAAATAAAATGCCTTTTGTATTAGTTTATTTTATTTGGTAAAAAGATTCCTTCATGTAATTTATGTTCTGTTTATGTAAATGGTAGATGAATATGCAGATAATGCATAAAGAATATAAAAAATAATTGAAATATGTGAAAGATATGTAGATGATATGCTGGGGTGTGTGAAATCATGCTTAATAGAAAATCATGAGGTGGCCTTTTTTTTTCTGTTTTCCTGGCACTACCTCACTGAAGCAGGGGGTAGCGATGCTGTTTCCTGTGGGGTGGGGTAGCAACAGGGATGGATGAAATCACCAAGCAAAAACCAATAATCTTTATGTACTTTACTGTGCTGAAAGAGGGTCCATCTAGTTAACCAGGGCCACCTTTTTTTGGTGTAAAACATTCCCTCACACCAGTGTAGAGGAAAGTTTACTACTTTTTTTGGTATTTTATGCAGTTATGATTGGCAGTTTTTTCTCTCATTGTAGATACTTAAAATAACAGGGTGCATTGAAAGGGGTAGAAGTTTGTCAGATAACTAAAACTAAAAAAAAGAAATTGAACAATGAAGCTAAGATAGGTTAGAAGAGTATCTGAGGTTCAGGTAATCAACGACCTAATGAGGCACATAAGTTTCTTGATGCTGTTGAATATGAGCAGTTTTTAAGTAAAGGGAAAAATAATTTCTTATGAAATGGAAAAAATTAATATAAGAATAAGAAAAAATAGAAAACCAAGTGAAATAAGCCTTTGCTTTCCCCGAGATAAATAAATCTTTATGGTGGGAGCTTATTGCTTATTGCATGTTCATGACCTAATTGCTCAGAATCTTTTTCACTCCATCCTTCCACCTATAATTTGGTCTCCTGCTTCTCCTCATTCCCTCCTCTTCGGACACATATACCCTCTTCATCAACATTTCCTTACTTATTCTTTCCATATGTCCAAATCATTTGAACACACCCTCTTCAGTTCTTTCTTGAGAACTGCACTCTTTTTATTACCACACATCTCTCTTACCCTTTCATTACTTAATCAAACTCCTCACACCACATATTGTCCTCAAACATTTCATTTCCAACACAACCACCCTCCTCTGTACAACCATATCTTCAGTATTTATTAAATGAATATTCTTTTTCATGGTTGTTAAACAAAAATATGTTATATGAGGCTATCTTAAACAAGTTCTCTCTTTATATGTATATATACACACATGCATACTGTATATACTCATGTATAGCCAGATTTATTGCATGTCAACCCAAGATTTTGAAGGAATACCTAACTTATACTCTAAACTCTACTCTGAGACCTACCATGACATGGTATTATTGTGTTTATTTTTTTCTTAATTGTAACTTGTTATTTTTACAACTAGATAAGTGTAATACTTTCCTGTTATATAATAGGTAAGTACTTACTTGACCGTAGGAATTACGTCTGACACATTTTAGTGGTAATGGTAATGCATTATGCATTTCAGAACATACACTAACGTAAATTACTCTTAAAATAGAATTGATTGCAGAAATTTTTATCATACGCCAGAAAACAAACACTACCCTCACAATAATAAGGCGAAGGAATGTGAGCTTAGTATACTGTACATATGAAGCTTTTGTATATCAGTAACACATCCTGAAAATGCCTACAGTAGACTTGCTTGCTTTACTCAGTGATTGTCTCTCTCTCTCTCTCTCTCTCTCTCTCTCTCTCTCTCTCTCTCTCTCTCTCTCTCTCTCTCTCCTTTACTCCTTTATTTTGTGGCTAAATTTCTTTATTTCACAATGTATGGCTAGCAAAGTTAAATATTTTGAATGGGCTGTGTTGTTAATTAGCAGAGGACAAATGAAAGTATCCCCCAAGGTATCAACCCATGCCTTTCATGAAGGCCAGCCACTCTCGCTCACTATTTCCCACTCTGCGTCTGTGCTGTATGTACTTGAAGCCTCTCTTGATTTTCAACCATGTGCAATGCTTACCACTTCCCAGCAACACCTCAATGTGCCTGAGCATCCCTCAAATACTAGTTCTACTTCCCCAAGTACCAAGAAGACTTGGAAGACTTAAGGAGGTTAATGAATGAGTTAGTCGCTGAGTGAGCCAGAGGAGGTATGAGCTGCATCATCTAAGTGCCAATCCATCTGAGGACAGTGACATTGAACTGGCTGACTTTAGGAGTCATACCTGACTCAAAGTAGACCAGGGAGCAGTTCTTCACACTAGATTGAGTAACTTGAAATAAGATATGTTGAAGGAAAAATGTTTTGAAATGATAGAATACAGTAGTGTGAGAGTAGACATGCATTGTTATGTGAAGTAAGTAAGAGTTGTGCAAAAAGTTGAAATTGTTTAGTGATGGAGTTAAAGCAAACAGTTTTGTTTGTTTGTTTGTTTAAGGGATGAGTGAGCTCAGCAGGTGAAAGAAGCATTTATTTATTATTTGATATGGTGAAGTGGGATTAGGATTTTGCTGAGTCAGAGATGAAAAACACAAAAGATGTATCTAAGAGGACTTAAGACATTTGAATATTTGGATATTAAATTCAGTCTCTAATAGTAGTCACATTATCTACAGCTGTTGTAGAGAAGTAAGATTACCATAAGACTGGCAACCAGCTTTGAATCTATGATAATTTTGATCGCAAAACAGAGTTGATAATCAAGGGAATTTTTATGCAATGACACAAAGTAATATGCTTTTGTAGGTACTGAGAGTTTACTTGTTATAAAAGTGTGTCTAGGTTTTAGGAAAGTGGTGGCAGTAACAAACTTGTTTCTCTGGTTAGTAGTATAATTCACTGAAATATGTAATATACTTATATTTTTCCTTACAAGATACTAAAAGATTAGAATAATTATAAGAATTGGTGCACAGGTTTATGATATATTGTATAGATCAAGGGTGATTGAGAGAGAGAGATGGACAGACTTATCTTGTCCTCTGCAGGAAAGGTTGGGAAACTTTGCAGTATGTATAAACTCTTTGTTCAACCGCTGTGAACTTTAGTTGTATTTTATAGTGAGAAGGAAAATTGTGTATTATGACCTAGTCATGATTCACAGGCAAAGGGTTAACCAATTATTACAAGATACTGATGTAATTCAGGCCATTCCATGTGAGTCCTCGGCAAAATCCTCAGACCCCCAAGGAGCTGCACAAGCACTCCTCACGTTCTTCATCCTTTTATCTGACTTTGATGCCTTAACAAGTCACAGATTCATATCGTCCTTCACAGATGATACAAGAATAAACATAACTTATCATCAGGAGAAGACACTGAGATACTTCAAATTCAAATAAACAAAATCTTTCACTGGGGCCACTGAGAACAACCTGCATTTCAGTGGGGATGAGTTCCTTCTCAGATAGGGGAGAATGAAGAAATAAAGAGCAGTTTAAGAGTACTGGATGGACAAAGATGCTGTCATCATGACTAAGCAGTCTGATGACCTTATGAGCTATGGAAACAAAACAGAGAAACAGTTGTCTCTTCCAAAACCAGTGGTGATGCACTTCAAGATTCAAGTGCTCTCACAAATATAATTCTGTGGGATTGTAAAATCATGCAAGGCAGGTGAAGTTGCAGAATTACTGTTCAAAATTTTTTGTTGCCCATATTGACACATTACAGGAATAGAATTATGTCAAACAACTGAAATTGCTGAGTCATTACTCTTTGGAGAGGTGAGAGGAAATTCATATCATTATATCCACTTGGAAAATCTTAGAAAGCATGGTCTTCAAAATATACTTAAAGATGATTCCCTTTGGAATGACATGTGGAAGGCTAAGATATTATCCCAAAATTCCTAAGGGATGATAAAACACAAAAAGAGAAAACACCTTGATCATCCAGGGGTCAAGATTCATTATACTGCTCCTAGCAGTAATGCTAGGACACTGTCAAGAAATTTAAGAAGGCCATGGCGAATTATTTACAGAGTGTACCAAACCAGCCAGGCTATGTTGATTACATGGTTGCAGACTGCAGTTTCCAACAGCTTGGTCAATAGATAATCCAGCTTAATAACTTAGGTCAAGTCCGAGCCGTGGGGATAGGTGACTTCCATCAGCTTGAAACAGCACTACTTATATGAGGGACAACAAAGCATATTGGTTCTATACTAAACTCTGGAGGTATCCAAGACTCCAAAACCATCTTGAGGTAGGGTATACCACTTTATTATTTTTTTTTTTTCTCAATTGGATGAAACAAAATTTGATTAAAAACAATATTTGAAAGTAGAATTTTGTGAGCGTTACTTTTTCATGCCACCAGTGAGGGTGTATGCAGCGTGTGAAGTGTTCGTCTTTCTGTTTGTTATTTGGGCGTTTTGCCAAAGTCCAAGTGATCCTTCAGTTATCGAAGGGGAACTTATTTTTTGATTATTGGAGAACTATATTAGGTGCATTTGTTTTCTGTAAAACTTTGCAAGGGGCTTGTGAGTTGTTATAACTGAAATCCTGATTAGAAAAAAAAATCTTGATGCCATACTCTGATGGCTGTTAAACTTGGATATGAATAACTGAGTGAAAATTGCCTTGGAAATAGCTGTATAGGAATGCTTTTTAAAACTTTACCAATAATGCTGTAGTAGACAATCAAAACTGTTATTAAGAGTTTTGTGTGTACAAGATATTGAATTGAGTACTGTACTTTGCTTAGAGCCTTTAGCTGGAAGATAGTGAACTGTTGAATACTGTACTGTGCTTAGATCCTTCAGCTGAAAGATGTTGAACTCTTTTGAGCACTGCACTGAGCTTTGATGAGTACTGAACTAAGTATATAACCTTTTGCTGGAAGATGGTGAACCACTAAATACTTAACTGGATTTAGAACCTTTTGCTGAAGTTAATGAACTCGTACTGGACTAGGCTTAGAACCTTCTGCTGGAAGATTTTGAACTCTTCATTGCTGTACTGTGCTAAGAACAAAATGCTGAAAGGAATTACTTCAAGATGTTATTTGTTGTTTTTACTGTAGAACATGCATTAACTTATTTGAAACACTGTTAGGATGAAATCTTCTCCATACTAGTCACATGAAAATAAATGAACTTTATGAAAGTTTATCTTTATTGTTTTAGGATACAGATCCTTTCCATATTAATTTTGTGACAATTGTTTTTGTGAATTTTAGAATATAAGGTGAATATTTCTCTTGTTATTAGTTTTATTGAAAAAGGAAGTGGGGATTTACAGATTATGATTTATAATAGTTAGCATGCATGTGACATTGCTAGTGTTAATTGGTGTTGGGGACGTCTTCAGATGAAGATCCACACTGAGGACTGTGTTGTTCCTTCACCAGGGAACAGGACAAGGAGCTGCTGCCCAAGGAAGTTACGTCAGGTCACCAGTGGTACATGTGCCTACCTCTGTAGTCCAAGGTCATGTCCCATCATTGGGCTGCAAGAACAGTGAATTGTGGTCTAAAAGTCGCTGGCAGTGTCCTCATCCCGACTGTGATTATGTGACTCACTGTGAATCAAAGCTCAAGATGCATTTCCGGAGACACACCGGTGAGAAGCCATTTGCCTGCCCGCACTGCAGTTTCAAGTCCGCCCAAAAAGGGAATCTTAATGTTCACATCAAGAAGTATCACTTACCTCAAATGGGTCTGACGTGTCCTAAACCAGACACCACGTTTAGTGATCAGATATTATAATGAGGCTCACAGATATCTCTCTGAAGGTTTTCTCAGTGATGCTCCATATATACAGATTAATGCAAGTGAAATGCATGTATTTAGAACAGGGGTTCTTAACCTATGGTCCATGGACCATCCAAAAATCCAAAAAAAAAAAAAAAAGAGATATTGAATTGAACATCCATTACAGCATAGTTCTTACATTTTGAAGAAAGAATTCATATTTGCTTTTATCTGTGCATGCTTGATTTTACTAGGAAACGTAAAGTTATCATTCCCTCCTGTGCATATCTGTGAGAGTCTGGTTTCCCTGTACTGTTGGTTATTTAAGACACAGTACCACTCAAAGTTGGACATTTGATCTGATCTTCAATTTGCCTTATTGGTTACTCAGCTGAATATTCTAAGTCTGATGGCAGAAAGCAATAATAGGTCTCTCTTTGATTTTTTTTTCCAGAAACAGTTGATTCTTTCTCTTTCAGGCCATTTGTAAAACAGTACACTCTTGCCACCAATACTGTCTCTGATCTGCAAATAGAATTTAATTGAATTTGCCATCCTTTTTCCTCATTGCTTACGTTCTGTGTACAGCACTAAGTTTGTAAGTTATACTGTACTCATATTAATGGACAATTAGTTTTAATGATAATTCTTTTATCAGTTTTAGTGATTGTACTTTTATCCCCCAAATAAGTAGAGTATGGTTCACAGACCAAGCAGGTGACTATAATTGGTTTGCATTCAAGAAAAGGTTAAGAACCCCTGATATGATGTAATAAATTTTGTCAAACAAGTTGTAGAATTCACTTTGATTTTATACGATGAATTTTTATCCAAGATTTAGATATGTGCATAAGGGGATATACATACTTGTATAATGTATTAAAAGTTTTATGGTTCCCAGTTGTTTTTAAAAGTAGCAAAATATGAACAAATTTGATTGATGTGGAAAATTAAACATAACCAGTCATGGGGAACAAATTCAACTTTACAGAAGAGAACACTGAAGAAAATTAAAGATTCCACCAGATTGTCACACTCTTAATAGTTTGTTTTTAGAAATTGGTATGGAAGAAGGGTAAGCATTAACAGAGAAAGAAGCTATTTTTTATAGTAGCAGTAGCAGTAATAAGTGTACCGTACTATAGTATAGTGTATAATACTTTTATTTCTCAAAAAGGCCAGTTATCATATACATTAAAAGAGTGTGATTGATATGGTAGATACATTGTATGGCAGTGTGTTGCAAAGACGAAAGTGTATGTTTGTTATGGTGTTAGTGAGAGGTTGATATTCTGTGTCGTTAGTATGAAGAAAAGAAGGTATAAATGAGAAAGTGTAAGTGAAATGGAAATTTTGCCTGATAAGTCTTTCATTAGATAACCAGTTGTGGATCTTTGGAGCTCTCATAGCACTTAGAAAGTCAGCTGTGTCCACTGGGCTGGAACACCCACCCTCCTCAGCACAGCCTATATACAGTCCATGCCTCACATCCATATGATATTGTTGGGACTACTGTACCTTCAAACATACCCATTTTTGCCCTACCAGATAGCAATCCCTCTTTCCACATGTACTTTAGTGCTCTCAGAATCTTTGCCCCTTTCACTTACCCAATTATTCATATGTATATATATATATATATATATATATATATATATATATATATATATATATATATATATATATATATATATATTCACTCTATTCCTTGCCCGCCTTTCACCCTCCTGCATGTTCAGGCCCCGATCACTCAAAATCTTTTTCACTCCATCTTTCCACCTCCAATTTGGTCTCCCACTTCTCCTCGTTCCCTCCACCTCTGACACATATATCCTCTTGGTCAATCTTTCCCCACTCATTCTCTCCATGTGACCAAACCATTTCAAAACCCTCTTCTGCTCTCTCAACCACACTTTTTATTTCCACACGTCTCACCCTTACATTACTTACTCGATCAAACCACCTCACACCACATATTGTCCTCAAACATCTCATTTCCAACACATCCACCCTCCTGCGCACAACTCTATCCATAGCCCACACCTCGCAACCATACAACATTGTTGGAACCACTATTCCTTCAAACATACCCATTTTTGCTTTCCGAGATAATGTTCTCAACTTCCAAACATTCATCAAGGCTCCCAGAATTTTCGTCCCCTCCCCCACCCTATGATTCACTTCCGTTTCCATGGTTCCATCCGCTGCCAGATCCACTCCCAGATATCTAAAACACTTTACTTCCTCCAGTTTTTCTCCATTCAAACTTACCTCACAATATTTATCCCTGGGGATAGGGGAGAAAGAATACTTCCCATGTTTTCCCTGCGTGTCGTAGAAGGCGACTGGAGAGGGAGGGAGCGGGTGGCTAGAAATCGTCCCCACTCGTTTTTTCTTAATTTTCCAAAAGAAGGAACAGAGAAGGGGGTCAGGTGAGGATATTCCCTAAAAATCCCAGTCCTCTGTTTTTAACGCTACCTCACTAACGCAGGAAATGGCAAATCGTATGAATATATTAGCATGACTATATGTATATATATCTATCCTTTTTTTTTTTTTTTTTTTTTTTTACATATATGACATTTCCTCTGTTAGCGAGGTAGCGTTAAGGACAGAGGACTGAGCTATAGAGGGGATATCCTCTCTTGGCCTCCTTCTCTGGTCATGGCATGGTGCTTGAGGTTTGGTGGAATGCATGTATAGTGCCATTGTTTATAGGCAAGGGGGCCAAAGGTAAGTGTTCACATAACAGAGTTATGTTTGTTGAGCATACCTGGTGAGTTTTATGGAAGAGGTGATTTAGAGGGTGGTGGCATGCACATACCAGTGGACAGAGTGAAATAGTATGGTTTCAGTAGTGATAGAAGATATATGTTTATGTGTATGTATATTCGTATGAAATTGTTGAGAAGTGGTTTGTGCAGGTGGGTCTAGTGCTTTTCTAAATGATTGAATGCTAAACATGTTCAAGTGGGTTTGTAGTGAGAGAATCCTTGCTTCATTGTGTCGGATTTTAGAGATTTTGCTTGCAAAGCAGCCAGTGATTTTTCTGAGTGCTTTCTTTTGTGTGCTTTGCAGCTTTGTTATTTTTACCTTTGAGAGGTGAAAGACCAGGCAGGTGAGGGATAGTTTAAGGGGTAAGTAGATGAATTTATTTTTAGAGGATGCTGGCTACCTACCCCTACTTATAAAAATAGAAAGCTTCAATCTGCCTCACACTTCAACAACCTTTACTAACAGATCCCTCCATCCCCAACAAACATAACACTTACAAAACACATGAACACTGAAATGATACTGCAAGCACTAAATAACTGCCCTTCCAGCTCAGTCTTACATACCACCATATCAGACATACACACACCTGAAACCATACTTTCCAGACATACATGAATCACTGTCCAATCTATTCTCTGGACATCCCCCATCCTTAACTATTATGAACATCAATTCAACACATCCCAAATCCCTTGATACCCACGATGCAACAACCAGAGTGATGACATTATATACATACTGCTCAGTTTCTCCACACACACACACACACACACACACACACACACACACACACACACACACACACACACACACACACACCCCACTACACTTTATGACCCATGTTCCCACCCGATTGATGTGGTCAACTTTCTGAATGCTGTGAGAGCCCCATAAAGATAAAAGGTACTTCTGGGTTATGTAAGTAAATATACTGTGCTTATAAATGGTAAAGGGAATGTATTTGAAAAGATTCAGAACTGTAGTAATAGTGATTTGATTGACAATTTTATAAGATATCTCAGCTTCCAGAGTGGAAAATGCAGTCATCGTAGTGTTGGTGCATGATAGGGTGTAAATCTCTGTTGATAAGTTTGAAGGTAATATACTGTTTAACGGTGTCCTTTGTAATACATAAATTTCATTAGTTTAAAAAAAGGGGCAAGATTTGAATTTTGTAAAACATTAATAGTCAGATGGATGCTAGTGGTTATAACAGTGTCCTTTTGATAAGATGAAAATGTAATTGATTATATGAGTAGAAGAATTGTCTGATATAGTATGTGGAATGAGTTACTGTGGGAGCTCTTGTTAAGAGAATGTAACACTGTGTTTTATAGTGAGTTGAAATCATTATAGGACAGCACAAAATTTTACTAGCATTGTGTAATGAATTGTTTGTTACTGTATTGTGTTGGCATTGTGGATAAAATTCTAAAAATATTTTCTGATGTATAAATTTATGAGAAAGCTGTTCTTTTTAAGTTGTTCATTAAATTTTGTTAGAGGGAAAGGTTCTTGTGTTTCGTTTCATGCTGATTATTTTTTCTGTAACATGATTTTTGATATTTAGAGAAATTACGAAAATATTGTGCTCCCATTTCTATTATACAGCTCCTGTTTTGGATTTTACACAGACTTGTATGATACATTTTAGCAGTTTAGAATAAGAAGTGTTAAGCCAGTTATTTGTTAAAGCAGTTGATCTTGTGATATTATCCACCAATGGAAAATTCAGACACTTCTAATGAAATCCTCTTTAATGAGATTGAATGATGTTTACTGTAAAGGAGTATGTTAAATGGAAAGGAGTATGGACCAAAGTGGTATTTGAACTTTGTGAATGAGCCGGCCATAGTGGCATCTCTCCATCCCGAATAAACATAGATCTGATTTGTATGTATTCTCTCTATGTATGAAATTAGGCCACAGTAGTAGCAATCAGCTAGAAATATGAGTATCTTTCTGCAAATGGTGACAGTAGACTACAAATCACTTCCTTACCAATAATGATTAGAATGAACCAGAATGGTATCACCTGGCAGATAATCATGGACTACAGTGGCATTGTTTACTGCTGATGACAGTAGACCACAGTGGCATGTATCCACCATGCAAGACAGCAGACTACAGCAGCATGTGTCCACCACTGTTAACAGGAGACCACAGTGGCATGTATACACCACTGATGACCAGACCACAATGGCATTTGTCCACCATTGATAACAGCAGACCCTGTGGCATGTGCTCACCACTGATGAAAGCAAATGCTATGGCATTTGTTTACAACTGATGACAGCAGATTTTGTGACGTGTTTGCCACAAATTTCGATATACCCTGTGGCATGTGTCCACCACTGATGACAGTAGACCCTAAGGCATGTGTCCACACTGATGAACTGATGACAGTAGATCCCACATTTTTTTTTTTATCTGTCCACAACTAATGACAACATACCCCTCAGTTGCATGTGTCCACCATTGTTAACAGCAGACCCCAGAGTGTCATCTGAATACCATTGTCAACAGTAAACCACAGTGGCATGTGTCCACCACTGATGATGGCAGATCACAGTGGCATGTGTCCATCACTGATGACAGTAGATCACAGTGGCATCTGTCCACCACTGATAACAACAGACCACAGTAGCATCAGTTCACTACTGATGACAGCAGACCACAGTGACATCTATCCACCACTGACAACAGCAGACACTTGTGGCATGTGTCCGCCATTAATGAGCAGACACCATGGCATATGTCCTACAGTGATGGCAGCAGACACCATGGTATGTGTCCATCACATATGACAGCAGACAACATGGCATATGTTTGCCACTGATGACAACAGACCCTTGGCATCCATACACTGTTAACAGCAGACCCCATGGTATATGTCCACCACTGATGGCAAGAGACTCTGTGGCATGTGTCCACCACTGATGACATCAGACCCTGTGGCATGTTTCCAACCACTGATGACAGCAGATCTTGTTTCATGTTTTCTCAAGCAGCTGACTGTTTGGCATGAGTCCACAATTGATGACAGTAGACTCTTGTGCCATCTGTCCACCACTTATGATAGCAGACCACAGTGGCATGTGTCCACCATTGATGACAGCAAAACTTAAGGCATGTGTCCACCACTGATTACAGCAGACCCTACAATGGCATGTGTCCACCACTGATGACAGCAGACCACAGTTGCATATGTCCACCACTGGTGACAGCAGACCACAGTAAAGTGTCCATCACTAATAACAGCAGATCCCACAGTGGCATAAGTCCACCATTCATGATAACAGACTACTGTGGTATGTGTCCACCACTGATGACAGCAGATCCCACAGCATCATTTGTCCATTGTTGATGACTGCAAACCACATTGGCATGTGTCCACCACTGTTGATGACAGACTGCTGTGGCATCTGTCCACCATTTATAACAGCAGGGCACAGTGGCATCTGTTCACCACTGATAACTGGGCATGGTGGCATCTGTCCATCACTGATAACAGCAGACTACAGTGGCATCTGTTAACCACAGGTGACAGCAAATCACAGTGGTATCATATTGTTTTGTGTGTATTCTTTGCAAAACAGCTGATTTATTTCACATTTGACTAATATGGAAGGTGGAGTGGTTAACATATGTTGGACAGTATAGGCAGGCATGTTATATACAGGGCACTTAAGAATTGTTACTGGCTGTCTTTTATAACAGAATAAAAATATCTGACAAGACATACTGTGTCCCTTCTTTTCCATGTTTATGTTTAGAGTTTGGTCTGATCTTAAATATAATAAGATGTTTCACATGCCTTGGTTCAGTCCATTGACAGCACGTCGACCCCAGTATACCACATCATTACAGTTCACTCTATTCCTTACACGCCTCTCATCCTCCTGTATGTTCAGGCCCTGATCACTCAAAATCTTTATCACTCCATCCTTCCACCTCCAAATTGGTCTTCTGCTTCTCCTTGTTCTCTCCACCTCAGATACATGTATCCTCTTTGTCAACCTTTCCTCACTCATTCTCACCACATTTCCAAACCATTTTGTCACACCCTCTTCTGCTTTCTTAACCACACTCTTTTTATTGCCACCTATCTCTCTTACCCTTTCATTACTCACTTAATCAAACCACCTCACACCACATAGTGTCTTCAAACATTTCACTTATTCCAACACATCCACCCTCCTCCGTACAACATCATCTATAGCCCATGCCTCACAGCCATATTATATTGTTGGAACCTCTGTTTCTTCAAACATACCCATTTTTGCACTCCAAGATAACATTTTCTCTTTCCACACATTCTTTATTGCTCTCAGAACCTTCACCCCTTCCCTGTGACTCACTTCCACTTTTGTGGTTCCATTCACTGCGAAGTCCACTCCCAGATATCTAAAACACTTCACTTCCTCCAATTTTTCTCCATTCAGATTTACATCCCAGCTAACCTGTCCCTGAACCCTGCTGAACATAATAACCTTGCTCTTGTTCATACTATATATAAACTTGCTATAAATTTCAAAGCATATGTTAACTTGCCTTAGAGTCTCTCTTGTATAGAGAGAATAGAGCCTCTCTTGCATCGGGAGAACAAATTCAAATCTTGCTGCCTGTCTTCATATGGTTGTTAAGGAAAGAATCAGTTTACTTGGTCTTTGCTACAGTGCTTCCAGTTTAAGAATATGCTTACATAGGTGAGTGGGGTGGGGGGCAGAACCGCACTGCATACCTGAAGTGGGGTCAAACTAAAGTTTGATATAGTGGCAAGATCACGCACCTGATTTTATATGTAAAGTTGCTGTTATTAAACTCCTAATATCCTATTTTCCATCTTGGCAACTTAGTTACAGTGCTGGGAGAATTTGAAGTTGAGCGACTGTGTAAAACCCCAAAGAAATGTCAGCATCACAGCATGGGTTGGGTGCAATAAATACTTAGTGGGTAGTCAGTGGCAGTGCTCAGTATGTCATGAATGCAGCAGCAGAGCCAGTGTTATATATAACATGCAGCAGCATCGCCACTGCCATATATATTACATAATGCAGCAACATGGCCACTATTACATATAACACATAAAGCAGCATGGTCACTCTTATATATAACAATGCAGCAACATGGCCAGTGTTATATATAACACAATGCAGCAGCATGGCTACAGCCCCACATAAGAGATCATGCAGCAGCATAGCCACTGCTATGAATAGCAGATCATGGAGCAGCATAGCCACTATTATATATAACAACATGTAGCAGCATGGCAAGAGTTATATATAACAGATCATGCAGCTGCATGGCAATTGTTATATATGACAGATCTTGCAGCTGCATGGCAACTGTTATATATGACAGATCATGCAGCTGCATGGCAACTGTACATAAGGGACCATACAGTGGCATGGCTGTTATTTTGTATTACAGTGACATAAAGTTGAATAATGCTTTCAGCATAGCCATTTGAAATAATAAAAGAGTGCCTTCATCTACCATATGGCTCCCTCATGGATTTTGGGTTGCAGCCATTTGCGGTGGAAATATATTCAATTCTCCGAAGGAGACAGAAAGTTACTGGCAGTTCAGTATTTTTACGGTGAACTTGAGTACCCGTGCGTCTTATTTTTTCATTGAGCTGGGTAAGTGCGTAAGCCTTGGGTTTCTTGATTTTGATTACTATCAGTAAGTGGGAGAGTATTTGTCTTAAACTTGATTTAACATGTATAATAAAAAATATTAGAAGAATGTGTACGGAAATATGATTTCCTTCTATGTTTGCTGCAGTTGTACCGTTTGGCATGTGGTGTAGTAATTGCACAGCTCTTAATTGCACCGCTCTGATGCTGTCATGAACTGAGACAAAAATATAAGTCTTCTGCGGAGTACTGAAGGAGCACTTAAACCATGGCAAGTACAAGTAAGAAGAAGCATTGTGTCATATTACAGAATTGCATGCATACTGATACAGTATTATTAACTGTCTGTAAAACATTGCCATTTTAATATATATAATGAAAATCACTCCAAAATAAAACTGAAGGGTAATCCTCCAGTTCAGCTATTTGATACTCTTGTATCATTATTGATGTTGCAGTACAGCACTCGTTGATGCATACCATGGCAAGTGAAATCTTCAGTTGTGTCTATCAGTGAGGGTCACAAGTATTGTTGTCTTGCAGCTGTGTAACCTATAACACCCCCATTTTTCTGTATCTTAGTCTCCTGTCCTGATTTAATGTGCTTTGCTCATTTACTCTAGACTTTCAATGAAAAATTTAACAACTTGGCTGATGGGCCTTGTATTTGCAATATCAGTACTTGCTCAACAGGTTAGTTCTCCCCTGGGAAGAGAATGTATTTGGGTCGTATCAGATTTTCAGTATGTTTATTTGTTAAGTCAGTTGACACCAGCATTGCCAAGGGTCAGGAAAATATTGTAGGTGTCGTTAAAACTAAGATTGCTCCTTTGTATTTGCGGATGCATAAGTTCATTACATTGTAGATTCTACCGAGATGCTTGTGCTAAAGTTGTTGATGGAGCTTTGCTCTATGATTCAGGGCAGAAAACCTCGCACTTCTTGCGTATACATACTGTTTTGCCAATTTGAGTTGCCGTCTTTTCTATCTAAAGCACGTCTCTGAGAAAGCTTTTTGTTTTTATTGCATTATTAGCTTTTTAGAATCGAGTACGTGTTAAAACTTCGTTTGTGAACATGTGCTCTCTTTCTTCTAGGGTCGAGGAGGGCAGGCGAATGCTGGTGGGGACTTTAAGCCATACACGTGCGCCTTCTGCCCAAAGAGATTTTCACGGCGGGACAACTTAACCCTTCACTTACGCACTCACACTGGGGAGAAGCCATACCACTGTCCTCACTGTGATTATAGGACCACCATAAGTTCCAATGTTTATCGCCATATGCGAAATAAACATCAACAAGAGATTGATGGAAAACCATTATATCAGAGACCTGCTTATCTGCACCTTTAGTATTCTTAAGAAGGATATGTTTAAACTGATTGATAAAAGTATCACGACAAAGTGCGATTTTAGATTTTTTGTCTCCCTTTAAAATGCAATTTTGCAAATTGTACTTTTAACATTGAAATGTGGAGCATCTTGCCTTCAATATTTTTGCAGTAAATCTGAACACGTTTTGCACAAAAAGTATGATTTGAACCTTGTACATACATCCAGACAAATACATGAGCCTTTTTTTTTTCTTTTTTTTTTGAAATATTTACTAAAGTCTTGGTGTCGTCTGTAACTGATATGGTAATGATGAAATTTGCTTGAGGCTCAACTTTTCTCTGTAAATATGTGTTGGTTTATCTGAAGATTTACATCTGTGATGTTTCTCCATGTAGGGTTGTAACATTAAATAGAAACTTCTGCTGCCATTACTTAAAAATTTAGAATTTCACGAGGATAATGTTGAAAAATATAGGTGGTGGTTTAATATAGATAAGTTGGAATGTTTTAGCTTCTATATTTTATAGTGGATGAAACAGATTGTGCATCCCTTCCTTTCTTTACTTCACTGTAATAGTCATAATTAATGGCTTATGTCTCACAAGGGAAACAGCTTCTAAGAAAGCATTTATGTTGAGACATAAATATTTATTTATCTTGAGGAAGATTTACTTCTAATCTCAGATAATCACAGTTTTCATTACCAAAAATGAATACTGGTCATTCATTTCTACAGTATTTACCATAAGTTGTTGTTAACTACATTTATCTCTGATAAAGGATGTATAAAAAAGACAATACAAAGGCTTTATAATGGCTGCTGTTCTTATGAAGCACTGCATCATGATTCATCAAGAGCAGCTCTCAGGTTACCATTGATTTTGGATGTTTAAGTGTTGGTTAGGATTGGTTGTATTTTCAAAATGATGAATTTGCTTTTGTCTATGTTTAAAAACATAACCTGCCTGATGACCTTGATACATCTGTCTATCATTTTCTCGTATATTTCTGAAAAATTGCAAAGAAATAGCTTAGTTTTGGTTAACAATGGCACTTTGCTGGAACTCTTTGGCTCATGACTTCTTATCAGAATCATTGTACTCTGATCCCACGTAACCCTTACCCTAAAAAAGTTGCTGTTCAACAATGGAGTGATTATTCAGAAAAACATTTTTCCATAATTTGCTCTTATTCTGTTAGGTTTCTTTCCATAATTTGCTCTTATTCTGTTAGGTTTCTTTCCTCTCTTTTGTTTTCATGGGTGGCTGATATGTCAAATATTGATAAGTTTGGTTTTACTTTACAGTATATCTTTAAATTAATGTTTTGATATTGTAGATAAATTTTTTATGAAATGGAACTCTCCAATACATCATGCTCAACTTTTCTTTCTTGTCCTCTGGACACTTTTTTATTTGATAATGGTGGTGTAGTTGGATTAGAGGACTCTCTGAAGGAGAATGGCAGTGTTAGTGTACAACAAGGAAGACAGGAAGTCTGTACTGTGTTGTAAAATATTTTCCTAGTCAACATAGTTTCCTGAGAGGTAGTGCAGGAGATACAGCTTATCAGGAATATAGAAATACTGTAAAGGAAAATCAAGTTAAAGATGGCAGTTTGAATACTAGTCTGATTGTAATTGCAGTTTAAATGTTAAATACTAGGTATCGCTTGGTCCATTTGGTGAATATAGAGATTATTCATCATGAGGGAGATAGCAGAGTAAAGATTTCGTCTTTCATTTTACCTGCTATGTGTATTCTAGGTGTACTTGTATTTCAAGGAACCAGATGAATATTGTTTTAATTTTTTGGATTGAAGGGGACAAAGATTCTTCAGAAAAGAGTGAGCAGTGATGTCTTAGAGGACTGGTGTTTATTGAATTATACTCTGCAGTTTAATTGATGATTGACAGAACTTGCATCAAGGAATTTGAAGTTTATCATGACATATACTTTGTCTTTATAGTATATATTGACCTTATGGGTAAGAAATAATGCTACCCACATATCTTTTGCATGTTACTGAAGGTGAATAAGAGGGGCATCTTAGAAATCCTCCCCTTCTGTATGATCACTTTCTGGAAATTGGAACAGGAGCCAAGCACAGATTTTTCTCTGAAGTGCTCAGCTCCAAGCACTACCTCAGTAAGGGAGGACAAGGCAAGCTGGTATTGAACAGGAAAAGATAGTTTTGTTATTAATAATAAGACTATTTTCAAGGTGTTTTCTTGCATTTTTCTTAGAAACAAAAGCATTGCATATTTTTATGGTGACATTTCTTAAAAAAAGATTTAATTTTGATTCTTAAGTATTATGTATGTGAACTATGTAGCAGAATATTAGTATTTCATTCCTGTACACTGTATCTAAGCACAGTTGTGGAGGAACTTAAAATTGCAATTTTAAGTCAGTGTTGTGATGGGTCAGTAAAGCCGTAGTTGTAATAGGTTATCAGTTAAGGCCAGTAAAATTGAACTCTGTGTGGAAAGAACTTGCTGCTAAACAATTATGTGTCATTTCCCACTTCCTACAGAGGGATACTATAGTAAATGGTCTGTTGCAGAGAATGTGGGAAAGAATGATGTCCCTTGTACTTTTTATATTTTGCAAGTAAAACAGCAGTGTTTAGTTTCTTTTGGTTGGATTCTTTCTCTGTTGGAAAAAAATTATATCAATTTGCTTTAGGGTATTCATGATTGCAAATACTCTGCAGCTGGTTTATCTGTGTCATGTAATATTTTTGGCAAATATGAAACATCATAAAACCCTTTTTCTGTTTGTTATTATTATTATTATTATTATTATTATTATTATTATTATTATTATTATTATTATTTTATAACCCCAGGACCCCTTTTATGTGGTTCTATAGCTTCAAATCAGCACTCCACACAAGAACAGACAATTGTTGGACTCCTTTGGAGCAAGAAAGTCCTTGACGAGTGTTTACTCTTTTCCATTGGTTTACAGTGGTTCAGCCTTGATGAAGGTGACTTTAGTAACACAGGAAACATCATTTCATGGAAAAACTGTTTGTATACAGATTTTAATCTATATATATATATTTGATTGGTGTTTTGTTATCAATAATGCTGATTTTGAAAATTTTCACTTCATTACTGAATGATGTGCATTTTAACAAACTCTTTATGTATAAGGTAGATGAATAAAAGAGTGTTTTTATTAATTTTTGAATGCATGTAATGCATTTATACATTCTAGACTGTTGTTTAACAAATCTGTCAGTGGTAGTAGCAGTGCAGAATTTATTATTGTTTACCATGTATCTATTCAATTATATTACCTTTCAGATGTTCTTGATCTTTTATTATCAATGATTCTTATCTAGATTTTTTTTTATATTTAGAAATAATTGAACAAACATTGTTTGAATTTCAATTAGTTATCAGGTTTTTTCTGAAGTTAGTACAGCTCCCATTAGCATATTTTTTCAAGATGTCAAGAGACCTCAAAGTAAGAATAGATTTCTTTTACTTTATCGAAGAAGGTTGATTTTATGAAGCATGGTATCTGGTGTCATGCTGTTTTACAAGCCCTCTATAGAGAAGCAAGTGCGTGGGTAAATGGATGGAGAGCTGAGCGAAAGTTTTGGGATACTTGTGGGTGTGAGGCAGGGCTGTGTGATGTCACTGTGGCTTTTTAATTATATATATATATATATATATATATATATATATATATATTTTTTTTTTTTTTTTTTTTTTGCCCGTCTCCCGCGTTTGCGAGGTAGCGCAAGGAAACAGATGAAAGAAATGGCCCAACCCACCCCCATACACATGTATATACATACGTCCACACACGCAAATATACATACCTACACAGCTTTCCATGGTTTACCCCAGACGCTTCACATGCCCTGATTCAATCCACTGACAGCACGTCAACCCCGGTATACCACATCGCTCCAATTCACTCTATTCCTTGCCCTCCTTTCACCCTCCTGCATGTTCAGGCCCCAATCACACAAAATCTTTTTCACTCCATCTTTCCACCTCCAATTTGGTCTCCCTCTTCTCCTCGTTCCCTCCACCTCCGACACATATATCCTCTTGGTCAATCTTTCCTCACTCATTCTCTCCATGTGCCCAAACCATTTCAAAACACCCTCTTCTGCTCTCTCAACCACGCTCTTTTTATTTCCACACATCTCTCTTACCCTTACGTTACTTACTCGATCAAACCACCTCACACCACACATTGTCCTCAAACATCTCATTTCCAGCACATCCATCCTCCTGCTTACCACTCTATCCATAGCCCACGCCTCGCAACCATACAACATTGTTGGAACCACTATTCCTTCAAACATACCCATTTTTGCTTTCCGAGATAATGTTCTCGACTTCCACACATTCTTCAAGGCTCCCAGAATTTTCGCCCCCTCCCCCATCCTATGATCCACTTCCGCTTCCATGGTTCCATCCGCTGCCAGATCCACTCCCAGATATCTAAAACACTTCACTTCCTCCAGTTTTTCTCCATTCAAACTCACCTCCCAATTGACTTGACCCTCAACCCTACTGTACCTAATAACCTTGCTCTTATTCACATTTACTCTTAACTTTCTTCTTTCACACACTTTACCAAACTCAGTCACCAGCTTCTGCAGTTCCTCACATGAATCAGCCACCAGCGCTGTATCATCAGCGAACAACAACTGACTCACTTCCCAAGCTCTCTCATCCCCAACAGACTTCATACTTGCCCCTCTTTCCAAAACTCTTGCATTCACCTCCCTAACAACCCCATCCATAAACAAATTAAACAACCATGGAGACATCACACACCCCTGCCGCAAACCTACATTCACTGAGAACCAATCACTTTCCTCTCTTCCTACACGTACACATGCCTTACATCCTCGATAAAAACTTTTCACTGCTTCTAATAACTTTCCTCCCACACCATATATTCTTAATACCTTCCACAGAGCATCTCTATCAACTCTATCATATGCCTTCTCCAGATCCATAAATGCTACATACAAATCCATTTGCTTTTCTAAGTATTTCTCACATACATTCTTCAAAGCAAACACCTGATCCACACATCCTCTACCACTTCTGAAACCACACTGCTCTTCCCCAATCTGATGCTCTGTACATGCCTTCACCCTCTCAATCAATACCCTCCCATATAATTTACCAGGAATACTCAACAAACTTATACCTCTGTAATTTGAGCACTCACTCTTATCCCTTTGCCTTTGTACAATGGCACTATGCACGCATTCCGCCAATCCTCAGGCACCTCACCATGAGTCATACATACATTAAATAACCTTACCAACCAGTCAACAATACAGTCACCCCCTTTTTTAATAAATTCCACTGCAATACCATCCAAACCTGCTGCCTTGCCGGCTTTCATCTTCCGCAAAGCTTTTACTACCTCTTCTCTGTTTACCAAATCATTTTCCCTAACCCTCTCACTTTGCACACCACCTCGACCAAAACACCCTATATCTGCCACTCTATCATCAAACACATTCGACAAACCTTCAAAATACTCACTCCATCTCCTTCTCACATCACCACTATATATATATATATATATATATATATATATATTTTTTTTTTTTTTTTTTCATACTATTCGCCATTTCCCGCGATAGCGAGGTAGCGTTAAGAACAGAGGACTGGGCCTTTGAGGGAATATCCTCACCTGGCCCCCTTCTCTGTTCCTTCTTTTGGAAAATCAAAAAAAAAAAAAAAAAACGAGAGGGGAGGATTTCCAGCCCCCCGCTCCCTTCCCTTTTAGTCGCCTTCTACGACACGCAGGGAATACGTGGGAAGTATTCTTTCTCCCCTATCCCCAGGGATAATATATATATATATATATATATATATATATATATATATATATATATATATATATATATATATATAATCCCTGGGGATAGGGGAGAAAGAATACTTCCCACGTATTCCCTGCGTGTCGTAGAAGGCGACTAAAAGGGGAGGGAGCGGGTGGCTGGAAATCCTCCCCTCGTTTTTTTTTTTTTTCTTTTTTTTTAATTTTCCAAAGGAAGGAACAGAGAGGGGGGCCAGGTGAGGATATTCCCTCTAAGGCCCAGTCCTCTGTTGATAACGCTACCTCGCTAATGCGGGAAATGGCGAATAGTACGAAAGAAAGAAAAAAAATATATATATATATATATATATATATATATATATATATATATATATATATATATATATATATATATATATTTTTTTTCATACTATTCGCCATTTCCGGCATTAGCAAGGTAGCATTAAGAACAGAGGACTGAGCCTTTGAGGGAATATCCTCACATGGCCCACCTTCTCTGTTCCTTCTTTTGGAAAATTAGAAATGAGAGGGGAGGATTTCCAGCCCCCCACTCCCTGTATATATATGGATGTAGTGATAAGAGAGATGAAAACAAAACTAGGGAAAAGGGGTGCAGAGATAGACTGTGGCAGAGATATGGTGACTAATGGCAAGCCTGTTTGCGGATGATACTGTGTTGTTTGTGGAGAATCAAGAGGAGTTGCAGGAGGTTGTGTGTTTTACGATGTGTGTAAGGTGAGGAGATTCAAGATGCATGCAAGTAAAAGAAAAGTAATGGTGTTTGAAAGGAATCAGAGTGAATGTATAGATTTTGTAAAACCATATAGAGTGAAAGAAGGAAGTGTACTAAATTGTGCTGTGGATGTGGAGGGGGGGAGACTGGAAGAGATGAGGAAATTTAAGTATCTGGGAGCTGTCTTGGGTAAGTGTGGGATATGGAAGGAGAGATAAGGTAGAGAGCAGAGCATGGTAAAAGAGTCATTAGGTCTCTTAATAGAATAACGAAGTGTAGAAGTGTAAGCATGGAAGTGAAGGTAGGATTATGGGACAGATAGTCCTCATAACCCTGACCTATGCATCTGAAACATGGATGTGGAATGAGGCACAGAGGTCAAGAATCCAGGCTTTGGAAATGAGCTGTATGAGACGAGCATGTGGTGTGACTAGATGGAATGAAGAAATAAATGAAAGGGTGTATGAGAGATGTGGTATGGCAAGGAATGCAAAGGGAATGAATCGTAGAGTGGTAGAATAGGTGAAGTGTAACACTTTAAGGAGGTTTGGGCATGTGGAAAGAATGCATGATTGGGAGTTTACAAGGAGAGTGTATGATGGCATAATCAAATGGGTTAGTGTGAGTGGAAAACCTCCGTTTACATGAGCAAATAAGGTGGAGGAATACTGGAGGGAGAGAAACAGAAGAAAAATTTGTGGAATGGTGTATGCGAGGGATGCATGTAAGGACAGGGATAAGTGGAGACTCTTTTGCAATGGCCACCCCTTGATGAGAGTTCCCAGAGAGAATGGGCATCAGAGATATAAATAGATATAGACAAGGGGTCATGGAGACATAAGATTTTAGGGGAAAATTTGCAATATCATCATGTCAGTGAACACCTTAGGAATATTAGTATTGATACAGCATCATTGCTAGACCTTATCTAAACATACTAGCATGGATATTGAAAATATTGTACATGAGACTCCAATTGGAAAAGTGATCATGTTATGCTCAAGTTTGACTATTTAGTAACTGAAGAAAGTAAAAGAGCTGGGATGAGACAAAGTCTAAAGAGGAGATATAATTGTGGAAACTACGCAGACTGCAAAAATTTTGGGGACAACACAGATTGGGAAATGGAGTTCAGTAGCCAGGAACCAGGGCATTATGGTGGGAGGTTCACTGAACTTTACAACAGTAAATGAGTAGGAACATAGATATCTCTGTCCTCAAATAAGTAGGGAATATTAAGAAATGGGGAAAAATGGTGTAATAGATGTCAAAAAGCAAAGAAGCTTTGAGATGTGCTGTGGCAAAGAAATAGACAACACTCCAGCCAGTCAGCTTTTGCTAGGTTTTGAGAGCAAGGAGTGAGTATAGGAGGATAAAGGAGGAACACAGAAAATTTTAAAAGAATAGTGTGGACAAGGCAGGAGAAAATTCAAAACTTTTCCATAAATTGATCAGGGGTCAGTTGTCAGTTAAAAAACATCTGATCAGGCTAAGTGATTCATAGGGAAGTATTGTAGAAGGTGATGTAAGGATATTTGAGAAACTGAATGACAAGTTTAAAAGTGTTTTCACAGTTTAGAAAAATATGCAAAATAATAGGTCTTAAGCCATACAAGGTTCATGTTCTTGATGAAAATATATGTGCTGAAGATGTGTCCAGATACAGTAAACAAACCTCATGAAATAGTGTTGAAACTGTTTTTCGAGAAGCAAAGTGCCAAGGGAGAGTGGAAAGGTACAAAGGTCATACCCATCAATAAGAAAAGAGACTGGGAACAAGCATTGAATAAGACTGGTCTCAGTGATGAGCATGGTCTATGATAAGTTATAGAAAAGAATTAGATGACTTTCTGCAAAGGAGAAATTACCTAGGTGAAAAACAGCATATATTTATGGAAAGGAGTTCATTTGTAACAGACCTCTTATATTTATATGAGAGCATGAGCACTGTCTTAGACAAAAGAGAGGCTAAGTTGATTGAGTATACCACTCTTTGTCATGGAAACAAAGAGTCAAGGAACAATTAGATGGAACACAAAACAGCAGTTAAACAGCACTTCTTAAAGATGGAAAAGTACAAATAATGAGAGATTTTAATTATGAGATATGGACTGGGGAAATTTGGATTTTCATGAAGATGGATAGTCGTGGAGACAAGTTCTAAAAATGTATAAAAGATGATTTATACCAGCTCATGAAGTGAAAAACTTAAGGATGAGAGGGGCCAATATGCCATCATTACTAGGTCATATCTTCACACATAATAGCTTGGAAATTGAAAATGATACATTAATTGTAAAAAGTGATCATGTAATGATGCAGTATGGATTGTGTGGTAAATGAGGCTGTAAAAAGATTAGTGAAAAGACCAAACTCGAAGAGGAGATATAATAGTGAAACTACACAGGACTCAATAGTTACATGTTAATATAAATTGGGAAATACAGTTCAGTACCCAGGAACCAGGGCATTGTGGTAGAAGTTTCTGTGAAATGTATGGTGAGGGAGTAAGAACATAGGTAACTTTAGCCTCAAATACAAATGGAAGATTGAAAAAGAGGAAGGATTGGTTCAAGAAAAGCTGTCAACAATTGAATGACCTTACTCAGTGTTCTGTGATGAAGATACAGTCGGTCTCCATATATCTAATGTATAAGAACACAAGAAGTGAGTATAGTACAGAAAGGTAAGAAAAAAATTAGAAATTTTGGAATGAATACTGAGGATAAGGCAGAGGATGATCCAAACCCATTGCATAAATTCATCACAGGTAAGTTGTCAGTTAAAGAGCAGCCAATCAGACTAAGCATAAATTCATCACAAGGAAGTTGTCAGTTAAAGAGCCGCCAATCAGACTAAGGGACTCGGAGAGAAGAACTATATAGAATGGTTTAAGGATATGTGTTAAATGTCAAGGTCAAAAGTGTTTTCACAGTGGAAGACACTATGGCCCTAACATTAGTATGATAGAAAGCATTGAAATGTGTAGAGAGGACAAACATAAATGGTCTTGATCCATATAAGGTACTTTACTGGGTTGTGATGAATTTAGTCCATATGTGATGAAGATATATGTAGATACACTTGACAGATCATTGGAAATGTTGTTCAAGATGGCACTGGTAAAAGGTAAAGTGCCAAAGGAGTGGAACAGGGCAAACATCATATCTATATATAAGAAAGGAAGTTCTTAATGACAAACCAATATCCTTGATGAGTGTGGTCTTTGGAGTACTGAAAAAGATAATCAGAAAGCAAATGGATGACTTCTTGTAGAGGAAAGGCTATCAAAGTGGGAGAGAGCACAGTTTCAGAGAATGGTGATTATCTGTAATGAACTTAGATTTATACAAGAGAAGGAGCTCTTTTAGACCAAAGAGAATTTTTGGTGGATTTTCTGTATTTGGGCTACCTGAAAGCATTTCAAACTATACCACGTAAGATACTGGTAAAGAAGCTATATCTTCAAGCAGGCAGAAGGAGTAGACTGCTTGGATGTATACAAGGCTATCTTAGTGGAAGGGAACAAAGAACATATCGAAGGAGCCTTCTCAAAATGGGTTGAGGTCGCCATTGGCATGCCACAGTGTCCTGTGATAGGACCATTGTTCTTCATGATATAAGTGAATGACTTATCAGAGGGATTGGACTTTTACCTGAATATGTTTGAGGTCATGAGAAAAATAAGGAATGACAGAGATTAAGTTATCCTACAAAGGGACATACACAAGGTGATCTGATGCAGTATATGGTTGATGCAGTTCAGCCAAGCAAGTGCAAAGTTATGAGTATGGGACACAGTGAAAGGCCTTATATGCCTATCTAGCATGTAACAAGCTACATGAACCTGTGCATGAAAGATCCATCTTATTCTAAATGAATCTACTTTCTCTTTTCAAAAATATTGTTGCAGTCACTGTGTGATGTTGATATTTATGAGGAAAGTTTGAAAACACTCTTCTGATAGTGAAAGCAAGTCTCAACATTGTTCCCACATCAGAATTGTTAAAGAGGTAAATTTGATTCTTAGTTACTATGATAATTGCATTTAACTGCATGAACTATATGGATGTTTTGTATGTTGTTTGAAATTTGTATTACACTTTAATTAGATTATGCATCTCAAATTGTTCACCTCACTTCAAAGAAACATCAAAGCAAATGGAGAAAGTCCAGAGGAGGTCAACAAGTATGGTACTTGAAGTAGGAGAGCTAAGGTATAGGGAGAGTTTAGAACCTACAAAGTTGCTTACTGAAAATATAAGGAGAATATGGAGAGACTTGATTACAGTTCTCAGATTTCTTAAGGAACTTCACATTATGAAGAGTTGAGAGTGAACAGTTATGTGGACTGCAAAGAAGGAGCAATCAAAAGTCATAGCAAGAAACTAGTTAGAAAAAATTGGAAAAATACTTTTTATAGCATCAGAACTTTGGAAGCCTGGAATAAGCCAAGTTTTGAAATTGTGAATGGATAGGGCATACAGTAGTTTAAAAGAGTTGTGTGATAGTAAATAAAGCTCAAGATAGAGCCTCATGAATTTAGAAGTCCTTCTCACAACCTTACAGCCTCACAGATTGGTGATTGCAATCAGACCTCATCTTGCCATGAGAGAAGAATGGAAATGATCTGGGTGTAATTGTCCTATGACTATCTGTATGAAAAAAAAAATCGCTTCTTCAGAGGAAATAATAGCTTGAACTATTTTTACTTTCAGAAGAGAAGCAAACTTGATGCCGCTTTTCAAAGAATTTATGAATTCTGGACTAGCATAATATGTATTAACTATAGCTTTCAGCTGCAATAACTGTCAAAAAAATCTAAACTAATCAGAATGATTGAGAGTATAGAAGCTGTGGAAGAGTATTAGAGAGAGATGGTGGAAGAAAGTGTGGAATAGCGTGTGTGAGGGAGGCATACAGTGATAGGGATAAGTGGACACTCTTTTTGATATGGCCACCTCCTTGATGGGAGTTCCTGGAGGGAACAGGTGTTGGAGATATAGATAGACAGACAGACAGACAGACAGCAGTTTAGGTTGTGTGTGTCTGTAAGGTGAGAGGCTAAATGTAGATAAACCTGCTCATGTAAATGTTAACAATTATAAGTAGATAGCTGGCATTGGACAGTTAATGTTATATGGTTTGCAAGCATTGACAGTAAGTTGCAGCATAATCAAAACTTACCATACAAGCATTCATGTATGTTCAATTGAAGGAAATTTATAGCATACCCACTCAGAACATCATTACCTTTCAAAAGAGTTCAAAAGGTGTCCGGCAAATGTTTGCCTTAACTGTATTCCAACAGTGCTCAGTAAACCTAAATCACAATGTATTGATATTGATCGACTATATTATTGTATTTCTTGAGTAATCTAAAGTGGCTTTGCACCCACTTTTTGCATTGTACCTTTGTCAGGTACATTCCATCTAAGTTTTGATGACACCCACTCATCTCAGGAGAATACTTTTTGTCACTCCTAAGATAGCATTTCAAGATGTTCATGTAATTACCTGTATAAATACCTATTTTTACTGTACTGAGAGGGAATTATACAGTTGTGGGGTCATATCTTTTGAACTTTCTCTGCTATCATATGACTTATTAAATCTTTTTGTGCTGTTTGCTTTAACCATGTCCCCTGTCATTTTGTTCCATTCATCAACCACACATATACTATAAATGTACTTTACATTTTTTTTAGCACATTTATTGCTTGATTTCGTGTTATGTCCTCATGTTGCTGTGTCTCAACATCTCAGTGAGTGACCACATCATTGATATATTAAACTTCAAGGTTGGGATCTGTTCACACCTCTTCTCTCCTTCAAGGTGGACAAATCTAAAGCCTTTAGCCTTTCCTGAATCCTATCATAGCTTTCTTAGATACTGGTACCATCTTTGATCTTTTTGTGCCATTATCAGTTTTTGGTGCGTTTTCTTATAAGAAATTAAAGAAGGCATTAAAAGAATTATGCTTATTTGAAAATGAAAAAAGAGAAAAGGAGTGTACTTTGAGGTTATGTTTACAGTATTTATTTATTGTTTAACCAGGTGTGGACTGTTGGTTATGTGATGGATATTTACGAGGGGTAAAACATCAAAATATGTACACCTAGCCAAAAAAATGAAAATGAAAAAGGTGCATTCATCTGCAAACCACAACATTATTGATCATGAAATTTGTATGTACCATGTTCCACACTAACTGGCATTGAATAGAATGAATATCTGATGTTTTTTTTATTACGATTTAGCCTAGAGGTAATCAAGAAGGAATGCACTAGCATGGCCCAGTGTACATCTTTTGAAGATTTTTTCCCTAAAATTGATGTCCGTGTTTTAGGGTGGTGGAGGCAAGGCAGCGGTGTGGGCCAGAGCACTTGCTGGCCACTCCCTCGGGGCCAGTCACCAGTGTACCTTCTGCCCAAAGCGATTCTTCCTACGATCTGACTTGACGCGGCACCTACGAACACATACTGGTGAGAAACCCTTCAAGTGCCCCTACTGTGAGCATAGCACAGCCATCAAATACAACCTCAAGAAACATCTCATCAGTCGTCATAATGTCGTTGAACATGGCATTAAAATGGAGGCTGTTCAAGGTGTGTTAGATGATGATCCAGACAAGCTCAGTTTTGCTGTTGTCTTGAGCTATAATTAGTCTCCAGGATTACTGACGTTAGTCTGACCTTTGGTTCCACTCTGTGCCTAAATTAGGACATGTTCTGCCTCAAGTACATAAATGTGTACTTTTTCCTAAGAATGATCTTCATGCATGAGTTGAATATACTTAAGATGAAAAGCCACTCTTGAGTCATATTTTGATCACTAACTCTGTAGATTTAACCAAAGAGTTCTTTTTAGACATGCATGAAATACTGACTATTGATAGTCATTATTCAGATTACTGATTTATCAGCCAATGTTGACATAAACCATAATTTTTTTTACTTGGGTTGTAAGTTGACTCCATGTTTTAGGGCGACAACAGTCAAGTGAAGCTTCATCTTCAGGCTCTAGTGGACAGTGTTTCTCTTGGGGCAGTGCAACAGTTCCAACTTTGCCAGCTGTTCTCTCTTTTCTGCAGCGAGAAAATATCTTATCAAGTACACCAGGAAGAAGCTTAGCAAATGAAGCTATAGACAATGTCACTTCTTTGTCATGGAGTAACACAAAAGTTTCTCATTCCATTAATTATAACCCTCCAAAGGAATCAAGCAATATGCAAGGGATCATATCAAGTAGTTGTTCATCCCTTGATACTCCAGAAAATGTTACTTCTCAACCTTGGAGTAGCACTCAGAATCCTCAACTGCCAACTTACAATCCACCCCAAGAACCAGACAGCTTGCCAGGATCCAGCATTTGTACATCACAAGATACATCCAGTAACCCAGTCACTCAAAATTGGAACCCCACTGGAGATTTAGATCTTCCTGTGTTTCATCCTATGCAAGATTGCAATAACCTACCTGCATCGTCATCTGACAGATATTTATCAAGTGGCACAACTGAGAACACTGCCTCCCAGTCATGGAGCAGTGTTGCAGGTCCGCATATCCCAGCAATGCATTCTTCACAGAATATGGAAAGCATGCCTGGAGTTGCATCCAGCACATGTCCATCAAATGACACAATGGACAGTGGTACATCTCACTCTACCAGTGACACTGAGTAAAGAAGCAAATAATTTGCTGTATACATATTTTTTTTTTCTATCTTTATTACTACACTGAGAAATAATTGCCATCATTGGATCATTATTGTTTCAATTTATGTGATTTTGATTGAGTGTAGTTCTGTCTTCAAAGTAACTTGAATTATTGACATGTGATGTGGACAAGTGAAGTCTTGGTAATGATTGTCATAAACAGAGAGGGAGTATCTGGAGAGTATAATAAGGTTTTTAGATAAATCATTGATTTTGGTTTCTTTGCAAATGTAACACTTAACCCAAATGTGAGACCAGTCATGTGATTATTGGTGAAGAAGGCTGATGAAGCAGATGAGACTGGTGTAAGAAACTACATGTATCAAGTGTATAGATTGAATGAACATTGTAACAGGTCAAAATTAGATTAGCTGCTGCTTTTTCTTTTATAATCAAGTTATATTTTAAAACAAGGAATGTTGTGTGAGATAAAGAGAATGTGGAAAGAAATGTGAGACCCAAGATTTTAGTGGATAATGATATTTGTAAGCATAGTCTACAATGATGACAAGAAAGGTTAAAACATATATATATATATATATATATATATATATATATATATATATATATGTATATATATATATATATATATATATATATATATATATATATGTTTATTTATGATTTTTTCATCCTTGTTTAGCATTTCCAGAGTTAGTAAGGTAACACCAAGAACAAAGAAAAAGTTTCATTTGCTTACATTCAGGATTTCTCTAGCTGTTATATGTATTGCACTAAAACCACTGCCCCTTATCCACAATCAATCCTTGCAGATCTTCCTGTAGTTTCCTCCAATTGATTCTTATTCCCTGGTTCTGTCTGTTGGCAGCATTTTGACTCATTATACCACATCGTTCCACATTACTCTATCCTGTGTATTCCTTTCACCCTCATGCATGCTCAATCCCCAGCACTCAAAATATTTTTCAGTCCCCTTATCCTTTACCCCTTCACATATGACTCATATATCATGTTTGTCGACCTTTCTTCACTCATTTTCTCATTAATGTTACATTCATTTCACGAGTCTTGTATCCATATATAAGATGTACTTTTAGGCATTTATGTTATCTCGTGTGGTTTGTGAACATGGCTAGCTGTACATCTAGGGAGACATTTTATGCATCTAGTAACAACAATGTAGAAAAGACTCATGTCAGACAGGTAGTGTTTTTAATGTTGCTTTCCAGTATAACAACACTATCAGTAAGATGTTAATTCAAAGTAAGCTAAAGGATCAGAAACTTGGGAGCATTTATGCCATTAAATGTAAGGCACATAAAGATGTATCTATTCGCCTCAGGTAAAACAGAAACTGTGATATGCAATTGGCATGGTCATTCAGTATGTGGAGGTGACCACATTAGTGCCATTGCTAAGCATTGGCAAGAAAATGATCACACTGTAAACCTGAACAACCAAGTCACTTACCCTTCATTGGATTATACTAATTGTAATGTCACTGAACTTGTCTTAATTGACAGTATTACTGATTTTAACCTTTCCCCAGGTAATTTTAAAGCACATCTTATTATCAACCAAATCATTTTGAAAGAATTAGCAAGATAAGTTAGCATAAGAAGAGTAGGTGAACACACATCTCATTACCCAGGCCAACCATCACCATATAACCCCCCTTAACCTTAAGGCACTCCCCATTTTCCTATTAAGTGCCAGGACAGTTTCTACTCTGGCATGGTGGTAAGAGAACGTTCAAGCCTTGTTTTTGTGTTGGGATTTCAGACTTTGGTAATTTTGTCCACCTGATGACATGGATTTCCTTTTTGAAACATAATTTGTATTGTAAAGTTTGAATAATTTATCTGAACTACTGAAATGCAATTTCCCCTTCATAAAATTATCACAGACTAGTGTGATCATCAAATTATCAATAATATGTATATATATTATTTATTTATTCATTTTGCTTTGTTGCTGTCTCCCGGGTTAGTGAGGTAGCGCAAGGAAACAAACGAAAGAATGGCCCAACCCACCCACATGCACATGTATATACATACACGTCCACACACGCAAATATACATACCTATACATCTCAATGTACACATATTTATACACACACAGACATATACATATATACATATGTACATAATTCATACTGTCTGCCTTTATTTATTCCCATCGCCACCTCGCCACACATGGAATAACAACCCCCTCCCCCCTCATGTGTGCGAGGTAGGGCTAGGAAAAGACAACAAAGGCCACATTCGTTCACAGTCAGCCTCTAGCTGTCATGTAATAATGCACCAAAACCACAGCTCCCTTTCCACATCCAGGCCCCACAGAACTTTCCATGGTTTACCCCAGACGCTTCACATGCCCTGGTTCAATCCATTGACAGCACGTCGACCCCGGTATACCACATCGTTCCAATTCACTCTATTCCTTGCACAGCTTTCACCCTCCTGCATGTTCAGGCCCCGATCACTCAAAATCTTTTTCACTCCATCTTTCCACCTCCAATTTGGTCTCCCACCTCTCCTCATTCCCTCCGCTTCAGACACATATATCCTCTTGGTCAATCCTTCCTCACTCATTCTCTCCATGTGACCAAACCATTTCAAAACATGTATGTGTTTGTAATTTCCTGTTTGTAATTACTTATTTGTACTGTATGGAAGTTTTACACTCATGGGGCAACATCTTTTGAATATTCTTTACCGCCATACAACTTCTTCGATTTATTTATGCTATTTGTTTGTCCTCAGTCATTCTGTACCATTCATACTTCACTCTTATGCTATAAAAGTACTTCCTTACATCTTTTTTAACAAGTTTCTCGCTTAATTTCATGTAATGTCATCTTCTTACTCAGTCCATACATCTCTCGAAGAACTGTTCACTGTCCACAACATTGATCTGTTTTCAGAACTTGAAGCTTGTGATTAGGTCACTCATCACTCTTATCTCTTCTAAGGTGGGTAGATTTATCACTTTTAGCCTCTCCCTGTAACTGAGCTTTCTTGATTCTGGAACCATCTTTGTTGCCTGTGTCCGGACCTTCTTTGTTAGCTCTATGTGCTTCTTTTGTTGTAGTGACCAAACTTGAAAAGCATATTCTGGTTTTGGCCTTATGTAGAACATGAACAGTGTGCTTAATATTTCCTTATCTATATATTTGAAAGCAATTCTGATATTTGCCAGAGGACAATTTGTTTCCTTTACCTTTCTTCTAATTGGGACTCTGGCAAAAGGTTAAGGACGATGTTGATTCCCAAGTTCCTCTCACCTGCAGAATTGTGAAGTTTATTTCTTGCTAGATAATAATCAGTCATATTGAGGTGTTGTTTTGCTCTGTTCCATCCTCATTATTTTACTTTTGTTACTTTTGCTTGAGGTCGAATTTCATCAACCATTTATCAGACCAACTTCAGAGTCCGTTTAGGTCTCCTCATAAGCTTATGCAGCCCTCCTCACTTTTCACTTCACTTCATGACATTTGCATCATCTGCAAATATATTCAGGGTGGAGTATTTACCATCAGGTAAGTCATTCACATAGATTAAGAAAAGTAATTGTCCTAAAGCAAAACCCTCTGGCACTCAGCTGGTGACCGTCCATTTGGAGAATGTGTCCATGTGATATGTGTCCTTTGTGCCCCTCCTCTAAGTTAATCTTCTATTCATTGGAGGAGTCTACCTCTTACTCCTGCCAGGTATTCCAGCTTTTTGAGTAGCACCCTGTGCAGTACTCTCAAATGTATTTTGGATTCAGGACATAACCAGTCTACCCAGCCTTTCCTTTTTTTTTTTTTTTTTTTGTGTGTGTGTATGTAATTACCTGATTGTAATTACCTATTTGTACTCTAGGGGGAGGGACTTTTGCGCTTGTGAGGCCCCATCTCTTGAACGTTTCCTGCTATCATACAACCTCTTAGGTTTATGTATACTGTTTGCATTAACCATGTCCTCAATCATTCTGTTCCACTCATCAACCACTTTTATACTATTAAAGTATTCTTTTTTATCCTTATCAAAAAGTTTCAAACTTTACTTTATTTCATGTAATGTCCTCTTGTTGTTGTATCCCTACATCTCTTGAAGAACTTTGTTCTCTCCATATTGTCAATCCCTTAAAAACTGAAAGGTTACGCTGTGAAAGAAAATTCACCTTTAGCTATGCTGTATCACTGGGAGAACAGCCTCATCAAAGAACTTCACACACAAAAGGCTTTGGGAAGTGTCACAGTTTTTCAGGAGTTTCTGAATTATATTCTGGGTAATAGCAGGACTCTTATTAGAAGGAGTTCCTGGGGCGATTATGAATATTTGAAATAATATATGGCTCCCCAACAAAATTCCTGACATATGGAAATGTGCTAATGTAAAACCAATCCTAAAACCCTCCAAACCACTCAACTTCCCATCATTCTGCTGCAGTGCAATATATTGCTTCACTCAACAGTATCAGACTTTGAAATAATAATGTACAACAGAATCAAATAAAGCATCCTACTTTTACTTGCACAGTGTTGCTTTTGACCCAGACACTGTACTATCATGCTACTCATTGACCTCATGCAACATCTCTTAGATGGTTACAACCTACCACAGCCCCCTCTCCTGCTCAGTACTAATGACTGTAGACATCAACAAAGCAGCCAGCACTGTTCCCTTACACATCTTCGCATAAAAGGTACTCGACACACCATCCACAACAATAACATGAAGTAGGTGGCCAGTCTCATAGCTAGCTGCTGTGCTAGACTCTTACAATGGCTTCACCTCTAAAACACTTAAAACTTTACAGTGGAGTTCCTATGGGAGCATTTTTTTTCCTCAACTGTCCTCAGTCTGTTCCTGCACAACCTCAACTTTCCTCAAGCAGACAACAACATAAAGGTCCTTTAGAATGCAGATGACCTCAGAATCACATTATAACACCTGACACCATAATAGCAGCAACAAACTTGCAGCGCTACATTACACTATTAAAACATTGGCTTACCCTGAAAAAAATGTATGCATCTCCACTGAATCCTTCAATCACTGTCTTAACCTTAGATAGACATGGGACCTAGAATAGACAGTCACTCCCACAACAAAATCCCAGTCATTCTAGGCATCACAAACAACATACACACCATTCACTCCCTACACCAATAACATCAACACAAGCAACACACAAACCAAAAGCTTTCAAAACATAAATCCAGTTCACACCCTCCAGTCACCTTGAATGGACAGTCAGTCCCACTGATCAAAATCCCAACCACTCTAGGAATCACAAACGACAAACACAACATTCACTCCCACAATAATATTTTCTCTGAAACATGCAGTGAAACCTTTACCTGGTAAGGACTGCCATCTTCAGATACCAGCAGTAAGCAGAGTAGCAAAAAAGAGCAGTCACTTTTAACTCAGATGGTCAATTCACCATGTATTAGTTAAGTTATGGACATCATAATATGTTTTGTGAATACTTGTTGTATGTATTTTTGCTCCATAAAAAAAGTGTTCTGATGATTTACATTTCTCTGATGAGAGATAAGAGGTGATATCCCTTGAATCCTGAGAGGTTTCCCTTTATCCTTGACAGGTATCCTTTAACTTTAGCATTTCCAATTAAAAGTTTTCTGCCATTCTTTCCATGACACTATGTGTGGTAAGATGGAGACGGTGCTGACAGCAGAAGAGACTGAGCTTGAATCGATGCCTATGGTCTCAAACATAGGGTTGCTCCTTGATATGAACACCTCAGTATGATCTTTATTGTAGATTTTTTATAAGTTGGATTAAAATGTTTTGCACAAGGTTATGATGTTTTATTCATAACTATAAATAAAAAATTTATTTAGGAGTGGACATAGCAGATGATAGGGTCATAGTCTGCTAAGCTTATGATAAAAGAAAATGTTTTTCATCATCCAGTATGCTTTTTAAGGAAATGAAATGCCATTTATAGAAACCTCATGTTTATTTGTTGGAAAAGTAAAAAAAAACTTGTAACAAGACTTTCAATTTATGAATCATAATTCACATCTAAAGGGTTTGAGATATATCCCTTTGAAACCACACTCCCCAGTCACACTTTCCTGTCCATGCTCTAGACATCACCCATCCCTGCATTTCTAAAAACACCATCACATTTCATGATGCAACAACCACAGTGAAAATACCCAACACTTATTACTCTGATGCCCTGCACTCTCTCCAGATAGACATCCACACATTACTACATTTTATGATCCACAGTACCACTCAGTGGATGTGGCCAGCTTCCTGATTGCTGTGGGAATTTCAGGATATATAGGACAACTGGGGGCAACAAGTATGTTCAGGATTAGTAGGGTAATAAGATGCAGTAGGGACATGAGACAGGATGTTTTGAGAGTAAGTTTGAATAGGGACGACCTGGAGATAGGGGAGTGCTGTAGATAGCTGGAAGTGGACTTGACAGCAATTTGGAATCATGGAGGCTGAAGTGAGTCATATGGTTGGTGCTTTAAGGAGCGTGTGGGAGTGTTCACTCTGTTTGGGTAAACATTGGTATGCTTGAGGGTATAGTATGGTAGGCTCAATAATGTATAGATGTGAGTCTTGGACCCTGAATGTAAAAGAATGAAAGAGGGTTGACATGTTGGAAATGAAATACCTAAGAACATTTTATGTTGTTTGGTGGGTTGATTGCATAACATAAGGAAAAACTGTAAAAGAGAGGTGTGGCTGTAAGTGGAATATAATGGTGAGAGCTGACCAGGGTGTGCTTAAGTGGTTTGGACTTACAGAAAGGATGAGCAAAAACAGTTTGACCGAGAGGATATGTTTGTCAGAAGTAGGGGAGCAGAAGGGAGGTGGGGATCAAGAAGGAACTCTACAGTATACAGTAAACCAGATAATAGAGATTTATATATTCTTATAATAATTTGAAAAATAAATGTATGTGCATGTATATTTACTGTTTTTGTGATGTCACTAGTGACCATGAAACATTCTTGTCTGTTTCACCATCTTTCTAAGACATTGACATAAGTTTATGATAACGAAATTTCTCTCTGGAAAGGCTTGTGCTTTTGTTGAACAAAAGTCCCTTGATTATTACTATGAGGTGTTTTATGTTATCAAATGTCATAAGCATATTTTCATTCAAAAATGGTAGTGGGTCACATAATAGACTTGTTTTTATACAACAGCTGTGTTATTTTAGAATTTGAATAATATAAGTGGTTTGATTTAACATCAAGTAACTAAAAAAGGAAAAAGTTAAAATTCTAGAATACAGTGTGTTCTTACATACCACTCTTGAGCTTTTCTTTACACTCATATTGAGTTCTGACCAAATCCTGGATATGAACATGGTGTTCTATATATTGTAGCACATGGGCGGCAATGAATTGCCAATTGGCTGAACCAGGGCATATGAAATGATCAGGGGGAACCACAGAACAATCTTTGGAGCTTTATTGTTGATTGTGGGGCTCTTGTTTCATTTCTTTCTGCATATCTATATAGTAACAGGCTTGATGGCATTGTGTTGGTCACTACTAACTGCAACACAGGATTTCTTAATTTTTTCTTTTCATGTTACATAGACAAATTTTGTCTCAATATTTATGAAGGGAAAATATTTCTTCTCAGATAACATACAATTGCAATTAGATTTTTGATTCACATGATTTGCAAAAGTCAAATTATGACTTGAATATATACACTGAATTTAAGATATTTTCACCTCCAGTCCCTTGTAGCAACAGATAAGGAACATAGCAAACTGCCACAACTGTTCACATTTTGAGTAAGCTGTTATCCTCAGCATTATTTGAGTCTCCAAGGATGATGCCCCTTGCTAATAAAAATGTTCTTACCAGAGCGCTGCCCACCACTTAAGACATAAACACTCCTACAGCAAGTGAAGAAGAAATGTAACATGTGGTAGATGGTAAAGCTCTTCTCCATTATCTTCCTTATTAATCTGGATCTGTTTATGGTGATTGCCTTGCTGTGCATATTGCACATCTGAAGAATAAGTGCATAATGGCATTTGATGGATGCTCAGGAGTGCCTCCAACAAAGGAATGCAATCACAGAAGTAGACACCTTGTTCTGAAGGTACCACAGACCAGTTTGCAAGACATGACCTTGAAAATGTAAAGGAAACTGTTCATATCAATTGTAAGTAACAAACAGAGGTTCATTGTAGCTCAGTATGAATAAATGGAAAGATCAGAAATACAAACATTACAAGCCAAGGGAGATGCTGTCTATCTGATTGTGTTGATTGCTGTTGATGTGAATGCCTTCATGCTTCTCTGTCACAAGTTTAGAGAAATTTAATGTATATAGCAGATTGTAACTAAAGAAAGGGTCAGCATGCAGAACATTTAGAATTAGGGAGATAAGTATAAACTTAACCCAAACATCTGCAAATTGCTGTTTGCACCTTCCTTTCTAGGGGATGTGTTTGGATTGGGCAAACTTGTCCCATATTGGGACAGTACCTGAGGAGACAAACTGTCTGCAGGCTGATTTAAGAATAGTTTTCAAGTATATGGATAAGAGAATATGTAGCAAACTGTTCATATCATACATAAGGCCAAAATTAGATTATGCTCCTCAAGTTTGGTCACCACAACTAAAGAAGCACAAAGGGCAACCAGAAAAGTTCCAGAAGAGAGCATCAAAAATGGTAACCAAATTAAGAAAGCTGAGTTATAGGGAAAGGCTAGAAGCTTTAAATGTGGATGCTGGTAACTTAAAAAATTTGAAAGTCTTCTTGATGGTAGGAAAACTATGAGGTGGGACCCCATGAGTGTAAAACTCTCTCCCTGTTATATATGATTGAGGAAATTACAAATAGGTAATTACATCTTGTTTGTTGGATACTGCTATTTCTTTTGATGGCTATTCCTCCACTCATCACTTTTTTTTTTCCCCCTGGCATGATTTTCTGTTCAAGTCTCAATTGTGTCTTCATCTGTGAGTTCCATCTACGATTGAATGTTTCTTGTCACTCTGTGTAAATTTCTAAGTTTTGGTTTTGCATTAACTAAGCATTTTACCTTCCTCATTGGGCATTGATTTTTGCACTACAGGATACATTTGATGATTCTGTGAGCAGCTATTTTGTATCCTTGAATTGAAATGAAAACAAATTATGAAAATGATGCTGCAGGCCTTACCCCTGTTGGTACCTGTTTTATTCTAACTGTATATGATGAGACCTCTGATTTAGGGTGCATATTCATATGGTTCCCAAGAGAAAACAAATGTTTTGAGTTCAAGTAAGTATGTAAATTACACATTTTGTAGTTTTATTTCATTAGTGAAGAAAAATATTTTCCCATAATGTTATTGTGGTACAATTGTCTGCATATTGTTGCCATGAGAAATTGACAAAAAGTCAAGTGAGAATTCTTGTGTTGATGGATGTTTCCATACAGCCCTTGGTCTAAACAGCAAGAGAGTGAATATGAGCAAACAGGGCCATTGTTCAACCGTCTCTGGTGTTACCTCACTAAAACAGGATACAGCAAACAAATACGAAAATTTATATTTCTGATCCGTAGGTTGAATGAGTGAAGGATATTTGATTGATGCATACATTTAATTCCAGACAATACTGATGCTGATTCTAATTAAAGTTTATCAGATAGTTACCACATTTAAAGAGATTACTTTTAATATATACAAACATATACAAATTTTTTATTTCTTTTCAGCATGTAGAATTGGTATTTGCTAACTTTAGAATTGAACCCAAATTATTTTCTCAGCTTCTGTTTATACAGTATGGTTTTTTCATTAACAGGACTGTATTTAGATTATTATATTGCATTCTTGGCATTTATGGCTATTGATCCCAAAAAATGCTCGTGAATTGATTCAGCCATTAGTTAGAATCAGTAAATCCACGACCTCTTATGCAGATTGATTTTAGAGTACACAACACTAGAGATGTTATGTTCTTCAACATACTGCATTGTTAACTGTGCTTCAGGCTTTTGTAGATTTAATTGTACAGGTTGTACCTCTCTAATCTGGCACTCTGTGGTCCAGCACATTTTGAATCTGTTGCCATTAGTTTGTGGATCTGCCACCAGGGTTAGCTGTACTGAGGTGCCAAAATCTGTTTACATTTCAGCTGAGCTGATTAACAGTCCTGTTTATTTCTCATAGCCTCAGAAAAAGTGCATAATGCTGATGAATCTGCCCTGTGCTGGCATTATATGCCACAAAAAAACCTTGCCCAAGATATTGTGGCGTCTCCATCGTTGGGTAACGATTCCAAAGATAGGGTAGTAATTCTTGGTTGCACCAATGCAGCAGGAACACATAAAACTAAGCTGTTGGTAATTGGTAAGAGTGTTCACCCTAGGCCCTTTCAAGGGGTCACTTTCTGTGCCAGCAATGGCCAGGCCTCAAGGTTGCTGGATTAAAGAGGTATAACCTGTAATATAAATCATTTAGTAAAGGCAGTCATATACCTTTAAATAGGTCTGTCCTGTGAAAGTATTGCAAGATCAGCAACAGTTGTAATACTGTTTATCTGCTTTTTCTATGTATTGCAGACTTTTTAAAGAACTTAACTGTAAGTATCATTACTGGTCAGAATTCTGTGCTGAATTTCACTGTTACAGTGCATTGCATTAATCCTCTCTGCAATATTTGGAGATATCCAAATGAGATACTTTTCCCTTGCATCCGACATTCGGATTTACCCCACACTTTACAAAAACCTTCCCTTATGGTGAATTTTGGGAAAACCCCATAGACTATATGAAACACCTGCCAAACTTCCATGCATGCTGTTATCTATGAGCAGTCACACATGAATGTAAACAAACAGCTGATTTGCCTCTTGATAGATATCCTATTAAATCTCTGCCTGTTTTATATATCAAGTAAGTTTATATATGTTGTAACATTGTAATATGCTGCTTAAAGGTTTATATGACAATTGTCTCATAAAAGGAAAGTTATTTAATGTACATGTTGTTTTTGACCATAGAATATGGAATGAGTGTGGTCCTCAAACTGACACCTAGAGTCATACATATTCTGAGGATTTTTACTGGCTCTGAAAGAGTCTTTTTTTACAAGGGACCACTACCAACATATTCATGTGTTCTTGTATTTAAGTGACTGCAAAAAATATTACAAATAGAGATGATTAGGTTTACAGAATTAGGCCAGTGCTAGATTTGGTGAAACATGAATATCCTTCAGTAAGGCAACAGGAAACATTTTGTTGATCAAGATTGGAGGATGGTTATTTTGAAAATAACATTGCCCCATAGCAAACTCAGAGATGTGGTTTTTTTTCAAACGCGGGAGACAGCGACAAAGCAAAAAAAAGAAAAAAAAATATATATATATATATATATATATATATATATATATATTCCTATGAGTCCACGGGGAAAATGAAACACAAAAAGTTCCCAAGTGCACTTTCGTGTAATAATCACATCACCAGGGGAGACACAAGAGAGGAATGTAACAGTCAGTTGATATACATCGAAGAGACGAAGCTAGGACGCCATTTGGTAAACATGTTTACCAAATGGCGTCCTAGCTTCGTCTCTTCGATGTATATCAACTGACTGTTATATTCCTCTCTTGTGTCTCCCCTGATGATGTGATTATTACACGAAAGTGCACCTGGGAACTTTTCGTGTTTCATTTTCCCCGTGGACTCATAGGAATATCTTGATCACGTGCAAAATTGTGATCCTTTCCAATATATATATATATATATATATATATATATATATATATATATATATATATATATATATATATATATATTTAATCAGAGTTTTGGGAGCATTCTTCATGTACATGTTTTTAGAATACTTTAGTCTTATAATGCTTATTGATCTCAGTTGGAAATTGTTCTTTAGTATTTTATTTTCCATTTTTTTTTAATAAGGATAGGTCTGTATGATGTTTTTTAAAAGTATATAGCAGACATATATATATATATATATATATATATATATATATATATATATATATATATATATATATTGTGTCTACATGTTTGCAAAATGATTCAGGCTTTATGTTTCATGATATTAATTTCAGTTAAATATAGTGGAAAAAGATATCCAGTAAAACATCTCTTTTTATTCCCTAAAAACTGCATCTTTCATACTCTTATGTGTTGTCATGGTGTTTCTAATGTCATATTTGTAAACCAATAAAAAGTTATATTAGAAAAATAAAAAGAATTATCATATAAAGAGTTTCATTTTTCAGAAAATACTGGTTTAATTTAGAGAAACCACCTGAAATGTAATTATGTGGTAAAAGGGTTATTGTTGCTAACATTCTTATGTGATCTCTGAACATCGGTGAAGTTTTTGTTAAGGAGTCAAACTGTCCACTAGATTATCTTCACATTCCCCACCAGTATCTGAAGAACAAGGCTCTTTGCCTCCCATACCATTACCTAAGGGACAAGGCTCCTCACCTCCCTCACCAGTACCTGAGGAATAAGCACTGTGACTTGAGCTTTCATGAGTTAAGTTGGGATGACTGTTTGAGATGGCTCCTTCTACATTTGGTCGAATATATTGAAAATTCATAAACATCATTTAATTCAAATGTTCCACCTCTAATATTCACATTGTATTATATATCTTCCAGTCTCTGCAACTAGTCTTAGACTTATCAACCTAAAGTTTGTTTAATCTAGGTAGATATTTTATATGCTGGATATAAAATTGTGGAAAAACATTTTACTTCAGATGAGGCAGTATTAGATCAGAACATCGTGGATACATTGAAAAATAAGGCTTGGGAAATATTTAGATTCATGTCCGTCTATAATTGCTCCTTCTTAGATATGATGTTTCCTGGATTTCCTCCATTTCTGATCTCTTGTGACTATATGAAAAGCTTTGAAATGACCCAATGGTCTGTTGCGGTAAACATTCCTTTGTGAATATGGAAAGTGACCAGTTGTCCTTTCGAAGCATTCATGAGGATGAGAATGAGAGAGTCATTATTTCTAGACTTGGAGTGAAATAAAAGCCAATGTAATTTCCTTCTTGATTTAGTTATCATGATATCTCATATACAAAACTGAATATTTGCTGGATCAAAAAAATCATAAGCAGAAATGTATTTTTATATACTTGCGACAAAAGATTTTCGTTTTTCTTAATGAATGAAGAAATGCTTTGATTCTGTGAATAAAATTGCAATACTGTACCCATCTTTATTAGAAATTTTATCCATTTATATAATATTTTATATTCCAAAATGTTACATAAAGAAACATTATGGGTTAAACCCATATACTCTAATAAAAACAGATTAATTATACTTACTTGTTCATTGTTTTATTATAATTGTTAGTAATGGAGGCATTGCTTTCTTTTGATGAATCAACTTATTATGTAAAATGAAAGAGAATTAGGGTCACTTATAAAAGTGTGGAAATCTATGTTTCACTTTAATCCATTAGGCATGGATCAAGGCTGTGTAATATTCAGAAGTTGTATCTACCTGATTCAGCCAGTGGATGGGTAGATTTATTATCATCAGGGCTATCATTTTCTTTAATACTTGCTCACCCTTTCCTGCCTCAGCAAAGAAGTGCCAAAACTGATGGATTGAGGTAAAATCCTTGCTTGGATTCTTCTGTTTCCCCTTCTAGAAAGATAATATAGGAAGGGAGGATCTGTATCCCCAGCTCCTACCTCTCATAATTACCTTTTATGACATGCAGGAGTTATGTAATAATTAATGATATAATTATTTCATAATTGTTCACTATTTTCTGTTTATTGAAACAGCATCAGCAACAGACAAAGAATGGCCTCCTTTGTTAACATCCACTCTCTGACATTCATATAAAGTGCATTAAAACCAGACCCCCTTATCCACAGCCAGCACCATGGACCATTCCATGGTTTCCCATAATGCTTCCTATGCCCTGGTTCAACCCTGTTTCCTCACAGTGGTCCATTTAGCTGGTTCTATCCCAAGCATGCCTCACTCCCTCCTGTATATTCAGGACATAATCTCTCAAAGCATCTTTCACTCCATCCTTCCCCCTCCTTCTCGGTTTCCCCTTTCTCTGTTTTGATATGTATACCTCATAGCCCCTCCTCAGTTATCCTTTTCATACGTCCAAGCCTTTTATCACACCCTCTTCAGCTGTTTTATTTATAGTCTTCTTACTATCACATATCTCTCTAATGCCATCATTTCTTATTCAGTTAGGCCTCTTCACACCACATATTGCCCTTAAACATTTCATTTTCATCACATACACCCTCCTCCATACCCATTTTTTCCCCCTTTCCTTCCTCTCCCCCTCCCCCCCCCCCCCTTTTTTTTTTCAAATCTAGGGCCCATGCCTGTCATCCATACAACACCACTGGGTCTGCTCTACCCTCAAACACACCCATCTATGCCCTCACAGTCAGTGACCTTTCTTTCCACTTCTCAGCATGCCCAGAAACTTAGCCCCCTCACCCTCCTTATGGCATACTTCAACTCTACCATATACTTTTTATCCACACATTCTCTACCATAAAGTTTTTCCTCAATCTGATGCTCATTGTATGCCATCAACCTCTCAATCACCACTTTCACATACATCACACCCAAAGTATATTCAACATACTTTTATCTCTGTAATTTGAACATTTACTTTTGTCCCCTCTGCCGTTATACAGTGGTACTGTGTAAGCAGTCTGCCAATCCTTAGGTATCTCACCTTGAGCCATACATTCACTGAAAATCCTAACTAACTAAACAACAATACAGGCACCCCCATTCTTGAGAAATATAACCATAGTGAAAATCATAATTAACTAATTAACAACATACTCACTCCCTTTCTTCAGAAATTCAACTACAATCACATCTAGTCCAGGCACTTTGCCAAACTTCATCTTATGCAGGACATTCAACACCTTATTCCTTTTCACCAAACCACGTACCCTGACTCTCCCACTTCACACACCTCCTCATCCCATAAATCTAACACATTCAGCAGTCAATTAGAATATCCATTCCATCTCTGCACCTTTTCTTTACCTGATACAATTTCCTCATCAGCTCCCTCCACTGATGTTCCCATTTGTCCTCTTCTCATCACAGTTTTTACTTCCTCCCAAAACTTTTTCACATTCTCAAAAATTTGCAGATACTCACTCCCTCCACCTCTCTTTTGCCTTGTTACAGCCCCTGCCCTTTCTTGTATATCTTCCAATCTCTTTCACTCCTTCCCTGTAGGTACTGTCTGTACATTTCTCTCACTAACTTCTTAAGTTCCTCATTCCACCACTCACTTCCCACCTCCATATGCCACACACTTCCATGAATTCATCCCATTCCTCACCTGTTCCCCAAATTTAATGTACTCCCTCCTACTGCCCCTTTTCATCCAATCTCTCTTAGTATTTTTCACATAAACTGTTTTCCTAGATCAGTCACTTTCACCATTGTTGTTATTATTATTATTATATTATTTTTTCATTATTATACTTTGTCGCTGTCTCCCGCGTTTGCGAGGTAGCGCAAGGAAACAGACGAAAGAAATGCCCCCCCCCCCCCCCCCCCCCCCCCCCCCCCCCCCCCCCCCCCCCCCCATACACATGTACATACACACGTCCACACACACAAATATACATACCTACACAGCTTTCCATGGTTTACCCCCGACGCTTCACATGCCTTGATTCAATCCACTGACAGCACGTCAACCCCTGTATACCACATCGCTCCAATTCACTCTATTCCTTGCCCTCCTTACACCCTCCTGCATGTTCAGGCCCCGATCACACAAAATCTTTTTCACTCCATCTTTCCACCTCCAATTTATTATTTTTTTTTTCAAACTATTCGCCATTTCCCGCATTAGCGAGGTAGCGTTAAGAACAGAGGACTGGGCCTTTGAGGGAATATTATTATTATTATTATTATTATTAGTTGTATCAATATTTTTGTAATTTGAATTATAAAATATTTAGTGTTGAATTTTATAAGGTAGGCATTATGGTAAGATCAGTGGTTAGTTGTATACAGTGCTTTTATAGATTTTTTCTCTTAAATGAACAGCTGAAATTTCTGTAGTGTCATGTGCCACCTCTGAGGTAGTAGATGATACTGCCACATGTTTATATTGTCAGTGGTACTTGTATGATTGTATAGAGCATGAAACTGATATCATGTGGTCAACAGATTTTAACCATCTGAATTACAGCATGAGTATGATACTTACACTGAAATGGATATATTTTAATTTCAGTCCTGTGAAGTTATGTGTTATGGTCCATGATTCAGATATGAATCTAAGGAAGATGGGCTTTGATTACAGTTTAGAAGGTATCAGTTAATCTTACTGAGTTGACTGTGTTAATAAGGTGAAGTTTACATCTACTTTGTGGAGGACATGTGTTCACTGCAATGTGTTGGATGTGTTACTCTAGTTAGATACGTGCTAACTACTGTAAGGGTGGTGGATATACATTGGATGTTTGATATGAATTGGGTATTGTAGAATCATTGTTATTTTTATATGATTTACCTTTTAATGATTTTGGTGGTATTGTCAAGAGGTATGACGAGTGGTTTGTGAAGCTGCTGTTCCTCTTCTAGGGGATGGGAGGACTGCCTCCGAGGCTGCCGTCGGGGTTGCAACCCGCTGCATCATCTACACCATCAGGCGGAGGACCTCACACTTGCCACTTTTGTTCTCGGCCGTTCTTCTTGCGGTCAGACCTAACTCGTCATCTGAGAATCCACACGGGGGAGAAGCCTTTCAACTGCCCATACTGTGAACACACAACGGCACGCAAGTCTAGCCTAAAGAAGCATCTTTTAAGCAAGCATACTGCCATTTCAAACTTGAATCTTTAAAGATTCTTCAGGTTTTACATTAGTAAAGAAGTACAGTACCTGTAATTCCTGAAGCATTGCTCAGATGGCCAGCAGTGCCCAAGATTTTGTCAAGTTGCCATAAGACAATACAGTATCTACAGAAATATAGTAGAAATTTAAACTTGAAATTATATGGCAGGTTTATGAAAACCTTTCCATTGAATTAAAACATTCTGAAATTAATTTTTTTTAATGAAATATCACTGACTAGGATATAAGTATGTTTTATCACCAAAGACCAGCTGAGATGTACGTAGCCATGATTTGGGCTTTTATGGCATATACTTAGAAATGGTAAACATCCCCAAATGTTGTTTCTCATTTTATGATGAGAGTGGATAAATTGGTTATAACTACAGTATAATAGTAATATAACCTTGAAGGTGCAGATCTTTACAAACTGCCTTGAATGGGAAGTCTTTAACTCTTTGCAAGAGAGATCCTGGAAAGTGTTATTCTAAAAATCCTCATCTATGACAATATGAAGAAGAATGAACAGTGTGAAGTTCTCATATTTGAAGATGACAAGCCTGCCCAGACCTCAACATTATTTTGATCACATTTTTGCAACGTAATTATCTCCTCTATTTCTTTATATTTTTGCATTAGTAGCTCTTTGTCCTTCAGTTTATATAGTTCAGTTTTATGTATTTTAGAGTAGTTGTTCTTTTTGAAAGTAAAAAGAAGAGCCCAGTTTTTCAGCCTAACTTCTTTGATTCACTTTATCAATGATGATAATTGATTACTTCTGGGTTTTTATATACAGTTCTTGGTATATGGATCCCCACAAGCTGTAAAATCCAAACTGCAAATTAAGGAATTCATCTCTAGGATTTTTGTGATTTGCTTCTTTGAAGCAATATTACTACAGTAATCCTGCCTGCTTGTCTTGTTATTAAATTTCATCATAATTTGATTTACCCTGAGCACATCTTAGATATATTTTGCTTGATACATAACTGATTGGGAAATGAGCAAGATAAAGCAGCAGGAGGTCACAAGGAAAGTGCAGGGGCTGAAAAAGAGGGCAAATTAGAGTTGGAATGAGTGAGTATCAGCAAACTTCAGGAAGCTGTTATTTTGGAAGCAGGTAAACTCCGTGAGAAAAACAAAAGAACATATAAAAACATCAATGAAGGGGGCAAATGGGGAAATGGAAATAGGCAATGATGAGGTGAAGAGGAGATGTAGTAAATATGTTGAAGGATTGTTGAATGTTTGATCATGGGTATGGCAGATATAGGATGTTTAGGTTGGGGAGGTATGTGAAGTGGGGGAGTCATAGTATTGCATTTGAAATTCTTAAGAAATTGGCTGCTGTGTTTTTGATTTGTTAGGATTTTCAGTGTACGTGTGAACCTTGGTGAGGTGCCTAAGGATTGGCAGAATACATGTATAGTACCATTGTATAAAGGCAAGAGTGTCAAGAGTATTTGAATTACAAAGGTATTAGTTTGTTGGGTGCACTGGGTAAATTGTATGGGTGAGTGGTGGTTTGAGAGGATGGTAGGATGCACAAAGCATCAGACTGGGGAGGTACAGTGTTATTTTGGGAGTGCTAGAGGATGTGTGGATCAGTTCTTTGCATTGAAGAATGTTTATTAGAATTTCTTATAACAACAGAAGGATTTGTTAGTGGCATTTGTAGATCTGGAGAAAGCAAGTGATAGGGTTTATAGAGATGCATTGTGGGAGGTGTTATGAACAGATGGCTTTGGAGGAAAGCTGTTAGAGGCAATGAGGAGTTTTTATCAAGATGATAAGACATGTGTGTGAGTAGGTAGACAGGAGAGGGAGTGATTCCAATTAAAGGTGGGTCTGTGGTGGGGTGTGTGATGTCATCATGGCTGTTTTATTTGTTTGTGGATTGGGTTTTGAGGGAGGTAATTGCAAGGGTCTTGGAGAGAGGGGCAGGTATGAAGTCTGAGAGCTAAGGGGGCCTGAGAAGTGAATCAGTTGTTGTTTGCTGATGATATAGCATTGATGGCAGATTTGAGTTTGGGAGAGTTTGTAGCAGGAGGAAATTAAGAGTGAATTTAACTTAAAGAGGAAATGGGGTATTTTAGGTACCTGGGAATGGACATGGAAACAGTGGTGAGTCACAGGATGGGTGAGGGGGGGCAAAAGTTCTGGGACATCAAGATGTGTGTGGAAGGAGAGGTAATTATCAGGGAGGGCAAAATTGGGTACAGTAAAAGGTGTAGTCATCCTAATGGTGTTGTATGGAAGTGGGGCATGTGCTTTTGATGAGAATGTACAGAGGAAGATGTGTAGGAAATGAAATATGTTTAGACAGTGTAGTGCAAAGAGGGTTGATCAAGTAATTAATGATGGGATAAGAGAGAGGTGTGGTAACAAGAAGAGTATGGTTGAGAGGACTGAAAAGAGTGCTGAAATGGTTTGGACATAAGGAGAGAATGAGTGAAGGGGGCTGACAAAGGGGATATTTGTGTCAAAAGTGGAGTGGACAAAGAGAAAGGGGAAACCAGTTGGAGGTGGACAGATGGAGTGATTAAGATATTGAATGCTTGGAGTCTAAACATGCAGGAGGTTGAAAATCTTGCATGGGATAGAGTGAATTGGAGCACGGTGATATACATAGGGGTGACATGCTGTCAGTGGACTGAACCACGGCATATGAATCAGCTGGGGAGAAATTACGGAAAGGTCTGTAGGGCCTGGTTGTAAATATAGGGCTGTGGTTTTGATGCATTTCCTATTACAGCTAGAGAATAGTAGTGACCGAGTGAGGCGTTTCCTCATCTGTTCCTTGTGTTCCCTTGCAAACAGAAAATGGCAAAGTCATGAGAAAAAAAAGATATCTGCTCAGAGGTCTTTTGCTTATGATATATCTGGTTATATTTGTTTAGTTACTGTTTGAGTATGAATAATAAATCATGATATATTATCTGAATATCCTAAGCTCATGGCTTTTTTATCACTGGAATTGAAATATAAGAAATAAATGTTGCTCTGTTACTGCTATTTTTATTCTTTGATCACACAAAAATAGGTAGGATGAGAAACACCCTTGTAGCCTGTTTTGCATAGGATCACATTTTACTAATGATATATAAGTGATGTGCATTGGTCTCTTTCTGCGATGTAAGGTTGGAAAAGTGATGTAAGAATGAGTCAGCTCCTTTTTTTATAACTATTCACTAGTTTTTACTGAAAAATTATTTCACATTTCCGTTTTGTCATCTCTCTTAGGAGAGGATGATAACATAGGTTGGGTGTAGGCCGTCTGCCATGTCTAGAATTCAAACCCAAATAGGCCCAACATCAGGCTGTCCCTTGATGAACTGTGGTTAGTAATGCCAACCACTACACCACAGAGTCTTGTATGTATCTGAAGAGGATTTATCAGTTATGAAATGATAGGGTAAGAGAGAGGCATGGTAATAAGAAGAGTATAGTTGACAGAGCAGAAGAGGGTTTACTGGAATGATTAGACATATGGAGATGGTGAACTAGAAGAGGTTTACAGAGAGGGTACTGTATAATTGTCAGAAGTGGAGGGGATAAGGAGAAGAGGGAGACTGAATTGGAGATGTAAGAAGGAGTGGAAAAGATTTTGAGTGCCTAGGGCCTGAACATGAAAGAGGATGTAAGGTGTACAAGGGATAGAATGGAGTGATGTGGTATGTTGGTGGTAATACCGTGTCAGTGGACTAAACCAGAGTATATGAAGTGATTCGGGGAAACCAAGAAAATGTCTGTGGAGTCTGGTTGTGCATAGGGGGCAGTGGTTTCAGTGCATTGTACATAGCAGTCAGAAAATGGATGTGAGCAAGTTAGGCCATTTCTTTGTTCCTGGCACTACTTTCTAAGATGGAATATATTGAACAAATATGAATAAAGAAAAAATATATGCACATTTTTTTTTTAAATACTGGTAAACACTTCATACTTGATTGCCATTTCCCATGTTAGTGAGGTTGCGCCAGGAACAGATGATGAAAGGCCGCATTCGCTCATATCCATTCTTAAGCTGTCTATCTATCTATCTATCTACCTATATTTCTGATGCTGTTTCAACTAGGACTCCCTCAAGGGGTCGCCACAGCAATAGTCTCCATAACTAGAGAACTCCAGTGCCACTTCTTAGTCTTTAGTGCCTCACCCTTAACAGGTCTTTGGCTGAGGGCAAATCTAGTGCTGTGTTTGCAGAGGCTCTTACCTAATGTTCATGATGACTACTTCTGCCTACTATCTAAAGTTTCTACCTAATGCTCCTGACTAAATGTTCCTACCTACTACTTCTATCTACTGCTCCTACCATTTTGCCAAAAGACAGTGCTAGCGCATAGTGCTCACAGCAGAAAAATCTAGTTACGAAGAATGAATTGTGTGAGTTCACTGTTGTCATGTGTTATGTATAAGGAGAGATTACATGTTTGTGGACGGAATGACTGTCGTCCAGATGTGGGTGAGGCAAAAAGAAAAGACAGTTACCTAGGTTAGAGGAGTGCAACTTGACAACCACTGAAGTGCTAGCTAACTACACAACCATCACTAACCCTCCCAATACTCAGGGAGGTAGTATTGGTTATTTACCTCCCCGCTCATTGGCTACCTATCAACTACTACTTACTACCATTCTTTAGCTGTCTTGATGCTACTTCACTGAAGCGGGAAATGGCAAATATGTATGATCTCTCTCTCTCTCTCTCTCTCTCTCTCTCTCTCTCTCTCTCTCTCTCTCTCTCTCTCTCTCTCTCTCTCTCTCTCTCTCTCTCTCTCTCTCTCTCTCTCTCTCTCTCTCTCTCTCTCTCTCTCTCCTTAGCAAGGTAGCACCAGGAACATATGAAGAAAGGCCCTATTCACCCACATCCATTCTCCAGCTATCATGTGTAATGTGCCAAAACCACAGTTCACAGTTCATAGTCAGGCCCCACAGATGTTTCCATGGTTTATCCCTCCTGCCTTACATGCCCTGGTTCAGTCTACTGATAGCTTGTCAACCCCAGTATACCACATATATGATATCCATACAGATGTCACTCTTATAGCATATATACATATTATAGTGATTATAAAAGAATAAAGCAAAATGATAATAATTTCCTCAGTATATAAGGTAGAAAAAGATCATGATTAAACAAGCCTGGAGGCAGTGCTTTTCACTTATCACTGATACTGAAGGCACAACAAGATTTTCTCTGAACCTTTCATGGCTAGTGTACTTTTATGTTGTTTATTTCTCATTCTATAAACATAAGGATGCTTGCATATGACTGGGGAAAAAAAAAATGTCAAACAAGAATGGACAGAAGACTCTTCTGAAAGGCTAAAGGGTTAAGTAGGCAGCATATAAAGAGCTTAGGGCTTTCTTTCCAGCATATTTACACAGGGCATGTAAGTACAGTGCAGAAATATGTGTTGACTTTGTATAAATTTACAAAGAAAAAATGCAGAAATATGATGTGAGGCATAGAATACCAAAGAAGGGACAAAGTAAGGGATTTGTTGACACAGTTGTTGTGAATATGGGCTAGATATTAAGTACAGCAACCAAGCTGTCAAAGGGAGATTTAATATAGTCAGTCCTGTGTAATAAAGGACTTGTTTGAAAGACTGCTTCAGAAATCCTTCATGTAAGCCCCAGTTTCACATGGAAGCATTTCTCTAGAAGCTCTTTTCCATGGTGCTGAGTCTGTTCTTTGGAGACTTTCACACTGCATGTTTCATGGTATGGACCTTTCTCAGCCTTCATGCTTTGTGGTGTAGAACTTTCTCAGGTTTTGTGCTTTGTGATATGGAACACTCTCAGGCTTTGTGCTTTGTGACAATGAACTTTCTTAGGTTTCATGCTTTGTGACATAGAACTTCCTCTGGCATCATGCTTTGTGACATGGAATTCCTCAAGCTTCATGCTTTGTGATATGGATCTCTCTCAGGCTTCATGCTTTATGACATGGAACTTCCCCAGGCTTCATGCTTTGTGATATGGAATTTCTCGGACGTCGTTCTTTGTGATATGGAACTTCCTCAGGCTTCATGCTTTGTAACATGGAACTTTCTCAGGCTTCATGCTATGTAGTAAGGAACTTTCTTAGTCTTCATGCTTTGTAGTATGGAACTTTCTCAGTCTTCATGCTCTTTAGTATAAAACTTTTTTCAGGCCTCATGGTCTTTGTATGAAACTTTCAGTTTTATATTCTGTGTCATGGAACTAATCATGTTTTGTGCTTTGCTTCAAAAAGAGCTATTTTCTTCTTTTTTAAATCCATCCCTTTGTTTGTGTATGTATATGTCTCTTTCTCTCTCCTCTCTGTATGGTCAGTGAATGATTGATAATGTAATAATGATACCTGACAAGGTATGAAAAGATTTTGATATGGAAGGAAATTATGAAAAACTGGAGGTAGGTGATCGCTTGAAAAAAGTTGTGCCAGTGGTATTGAGTGATGAGATACTGAGAAGTTTAACTTCTACCGATTGAAAGCTAATGATGAAAATATTCACTCTATATGAGAAATTAATTTGAATATTGCCTTTTTGTATGGTCACCATCAAAAGCTGAAACAGATGATTTGGAAAGAATTCAGAAATACTTTACAAGGATTACTGAGGGAGGAACATACATGCTGTCACAAAAGGTTAAAAAACTCAGATAATGTAGTCTAGAAAGAGGAGGTGAAAAGTGTATTATGATTTATGCATGAGATGAACTTAAAGGAATAAAGTAGTTTTACTACTGCTAGAAATATCACAGCATGGCAAGAAAAAAAAATCATTTAGGATATATCGAAGAGTCATAACAAAGATACACTTGACCTCATCGAGAAAGTTGGAGGCACTGTAACTTCTTTCCCAACAACTTAGAAAACCTTGAAGGGCAACTTTAAATGAAGACTAGACATATAGCTAAAATCAGTTTCATGTGATTACAAAATTGACAGTCAAGTGCTATGGTGAGTGCTGTATGCAAGCCCTGTCTCATAGCAAACTTTCATTTTAGGTTCTTGTCGGAAGGCAGGTACTCTTTCTTCTTCATAGAGAGGTAAGACAGCCTAAGCTTATCTCGGCTTTCATCTGTATTCTACATACATTAAATCCAAAAGGCAATGTCTTTCACTCCACACATGTATTTCTCTTTATGTAGCTCATTATCCATCAGGAACTTTTTCTGCACATGACATACTGTACTGGGAGTCTAATTTTTATGTACTTTGCAGGAAGAAATGTGGAGGGAGGGAGATTTTGTTAGATATTTACATCATATGTTGGGTAAGTGTCTGACTTTAAGGAGACTTTTGTAAATGTTTTAAAACATTTGAAAAGATAGGGATGTAAATTTTGTGATTGTAATCTGAGGTTAATTAATGTAATCTCAGGTTAAAGAAACTATCAAAGATGAAGGTTTTATAGTAGAAATAGATTCAGGGTAAGATTTCCCAAGTTAGTAACAGTGGTAAGACCTTTCATTTTTTAAGATTGTAGAAGATAAGGTTTGAGATGAGTTGCATATAACTAACATAGGTGATTCCACAATAAGGTTCCTGGATACAGTATGCTGTAAAGGACATAAGGATTAATAGCTAAAATGGAAATTACCTTGAAGTATTATGATACAAGAAGGAACACAGCCAATGATGCACAGTTTATTGTACTTAGGGCATTGTGATACCATACACAACACCTTACCACTGTGGTATCTTATACCTTGTCTCTGTGATACCTTGCAGAACACCTTAGCCACTGTGATACCTTTCACAACACTTTGCCACTGTGATAACACATCCTGCCACTATACCTTACACAACACATTGCCACATAGATACCTAACACAACATGCTTTCACAGTATTACCTTAAACAGCTCCTTACCACAGTCATACCTTACACATCACCTTGCCTTAGTCATACCTACACAACACCTTGCTCCACTGATATGTTTCCCAACATTGTGCCACAGTGATGCTGTACACAATTCCTTGCTTTTCTGGCATAAGTTTAAGCAAATTCTAGGTCAGGATACATGGAATTAAATTATAAGAAAAACCCAAATATGATTAGAAAATCAAAAAATTGTGTTATTGTATATGCAGATGTTGGAAACCCAAGTGTGGTCATTATACTTGAATCTTTGATAAATCCAAGTATGGTCATGAATCTGATGATATCGCTAAATCTCCAGCTGATAAAGTAACTCATTTTAGCACCTTAATTTCCTCTAACTCAGCTGTAGGTGATTCAGCACCTGTTCCTTCACCCCCATCTTTTACCCTTGAACAATTGCCATCTCCTATATCCTCCTCATGCAGGTCTTTCAAGTACTTTCTTAGCTTCAGGTGGAAGGGTGTATGGCTCAGGAGGTATAACTCATTGAGCTCTAAGGGTTTGTACCCCTGAGCTTGCACCCACTTGAAAGCAAACTTTGATACAGACCATCCCTTAGAAAAGAGATTGCTCAAACCTCTGCACATATTGCCCCTTTGCTATCACCTCTGCTAACTCCAAAGTCTTTGACACTGTTGTGGATTTTGCAGTGCTTGGTGTACTGGTTATTTCCTTTTGTATGTGACTCTCCTCTGGTCGTCCCCTCTCAGGGATTATGGTGAAACTTTTGTTGTAACCTACAACATCCCACATTGCCCTTTAACAGGTTATGGTGTGTCTTTGCTTTCTAAACTCCATTACTTTTGTTCTTTGCTTCTCTGTTCTCTGATGCATAGTGTCCTCTTAAACCATACCATTGCAGTAATTGTCTATTATCCCACTAATAGTAATGTTCTTCAGGGTATAGTCCTGTAACTCACTTTCTTCTCTCAGTAAATGATTTCTGTCCTCTTCTAATCCTATTCTCTGTTATGATGATTTCACTTTTTGTAATTCAGTTCATTGTTTCTCCCCTCCTTCCTTTAGTTTTTACTTTCTCATACTGATCATATTTGCTGTCTCAGATCAGACCTGTTCAACATATTGTATTGGGGAAGCAGTAACCTTGATAAATTTGATAGTGCTTACAGGCAAATGCAATTTCTTTCCATATCTCTCTAAGAGTCATTTGTTTCACCCTGTTCAACTTCAAAACTCAACAATTCAACCCTATAATACCATATATATGTTAGGAATAACCATATCCTCCACTCTCTTCTGGAAACCCCACATTATCGACATCATGAAGTCTGCTTCCAAAAAGCTGGGAGAGTGTATGGGTTTTGTGATTAATTTCCTTGTGAGCAGGTATTTAGTACCTAGAGGGTTTAATTCACCCATGTTTGGATTACTTGTCTCGCATCTAGGGTGGCTCGTCTTCCACCTTTCTATTAACAACAGTTCTGTCTCATTAATTTTTGTGGCGTCACATCTCTCTAACTTTCCCTTTCTATGTGCTGAGATGTTGTTGCACACTCTATTTTATCGGCATTATATTGGCTATTGTTCTTGTAAGTTGTAAGACTGTCCCTAACCTTAAGGTTGAACCCATGGTGTGTATTTGGTAGGTGCTTCCAACAGTTTCTGTGTGAATACCTCCCTCTCAAGGATTGGCTATTATGATGCTTCTTTCTTTCCTCAAACAGCTAAGCTAGAGAATTCTTTTCCTTCATTTATCTTCCCCTCTTCATATAACCCTTCTTCCTTTAAGAGTAAGGTTTACAAACACTTGCAGAACTCTGATTAATTTCTTTCTTTTAAGTTTTAAATTCATCTAGGATGTTCTTGATTGGGGTGTGTTTTGCCTTCGCTGTGTCGGTCACTCTTGAAAGAAAATGATGGGCCATCATGACATCACAGATAAACCCAAGTATTGTCATGGCTCTAGAATCATGGATAAACCTAAGTATGGTCATGAAACCAGAATCAGTCATGGATAAACCCAAGTAGGGTCATGATACAAGAATCATGGATAAACCCTAGTATGCTCGTAGTACTAGATGTTGAAAGAAAATCATAAAATAAGAATCACTTCATGGCAAAAATCCCAGAGTATGATGTATGAAACAAGGAAATCCATGGGTAATATATATGAAATAAGGATAGGTTACATAAGTTGTATATTTTACTCATTACAAAAAAAATCACCTGATAATAGTTAAGGTGGACAGTAGAGAACACTAAGCCTTTGATTACTTATTTGAAATTCAGTGCTATAAATGTTTGAAAGGTAAATTTTGGAGTGGTATACAGACTTCCAAATTTAAGCAAGGAATCTGATATTTTTGTTTATAAAGTAATAGCAGCTAGGATAAGACAGGGATAGTACTGTAACATGTTTTGATGATAAGGACAAACTGTTGATTTTTAAAGATATGAATGGGTGTAGATTTGCTAGTTTAGTTGAAAATTCTGTCCTTAAGGTATCATATGATATCATATTATGTCTCACTGAAAAGACATAAGCTGAGAATTTTTATCTTCAACGTTTAATTCAACAAAAAAATTTTCCATTGCACATCTATTTATTCAGTAGTTGTGCTTCATCTTCTCCTAGAACTTGGCACTGGATTTTGATGTTGGACAAGTGATTATGTTTTCATCAGCATATGATTGTGATTTGAGAGGCTGATAAACTTTCATGTCATTACTTTGTGTAGTCATTCCCATAATAGTGAATGAAGTGATTGTCAGTATTGACTGTTGTTTGTTGGTTAGAAAAGAATGAATTTTGCTTCACAGCTTCAAAAAATAAGGTTAAGGTAGTATTCACAGGTAATACCAACAGCCATGGAAGTAATTAAATTACCTTCCTGTTGTCCATTCTGACATTCTTGTTAAAATTTTCAGTATTACTTTATACAGTGTGAGACTGCCCAAAGAAAACAAAGACTTGATTTAATGAATCCTCATGACTTTTGTTTAGCTTGAAATTAGAAAGCATACTGGTAATAGCATTACTGATTTTTTCTTTTTTTTCTTCACATGTATGAGGTTGAGAACATTTCAAACTAATCTCATTTCTTTGAGTTTTTGAGTTATCCATTCATCCTTTTTACCTCCAGTTATGATGTAGCTTGTATATTATGCTTTATCTCCTCATGTATTTCTTTTGTATCCATTTCAGATTTTTATTCTAATGAGGTTTATATCAACATCCTTTATATGTTTTTTTTTTCTGAACATTCAGGTTTTTGTCTTTCTCACTGCACTCTCCATCTTTAAAAATCTATCTTACTCCATCCATTTTCTTCATCACTCCTCTTAGAATGGATCTTGCCTTTTTTTTTAGGAAGCCATTTTTTACAAGAAAAAAATTTGCTCATTGATATATGTTGCTGATAGTTTTATATATTTTGAAACATAGAGTAAGTGAAGACTTTTATCACATGAAAGGAATAATGTGTAATATAAGGAGTTAACTAACAAATGACAGCATGAATATCATGCAGTTTGTCCTCCATTTACTTGAAGGTGTGAATTTGAAAGAATTGAGGCTGTTAACCTTACTGTAAGGGACAATAAGGGAAAGGTTTTGTGAAGCATATTGACTTAGACCTCAGTTGCAGTGGTGCTGAATATCAAGAGGGATTAATTTAGCATTTATGGAAGATGAAGGACATGAATTTTCAAAGAAATTGTTTGGAGAGGATGAGGATGACAAATTTGTTGTTTTAACTTTCAGATATGATGTTGGATTAGTTAAAGATGATCTATTATCTAATGTGTGATGATGAATATTGAAGTATGATAGAAAAGAAGTATTGTTCAAAAGGCAACAATGTAATCCATATGAATTTTGTGGCACCAGTTCAATTCTTTGTGGTTAGTTGCATTTTCATGTAGGACATTTTCAAAAATTGATGACTAGAAATTACTCATTCCATCCTCCATTGATGTGTTTATTTATGAGAGCAGCTTCATGCTTAAGAGCATTAATCATATGATATCATTAATGCATGCCGAGGCACAGAGAATGTTTACCCCCAGTAGTCCATTAATGAAGCTAACATTTTTGTCAGGTGAATATGGATATATAGCTAAAATCTTTATGTTAGATAATTGTTACCAATGAAGATGTTACAGTGCCAATAAAGCTGACATGAGTGCATATCACTCTATGTGGTGTAATTATTCATACCTTTCAAAGGAACAGAATGAATTCATGCAAGGGAATGAAAAAGAACTATATCATACACATAGATGGCTTGGAAATAGATACTATGTTTTATTTTATTTTTACATCATGGCTCTTAAAGAGAAATCTTTGTTGAAGTACAGACCATTTAAATGGAAATGAAAGGAAACCATATCATACACATAGATGACTTAGAAATAGATACAGTGTTTTATTTTATTTTTGCATAATGACTCTTAAAGGGAAATCTGAATTAAAGTACAGATCATTTAAACTGGGCCATTTTGAATGTCTTGGAATTTTAAAGATATTGAGAAAAGGAAAGAGTGATTAGAATGTATGTGATGATAATGGTAAATTAAACATAGTAGCAGAAAGAGTAATGATGTTTCTCTGATGCTTTGGGAGATGTAGAAAGTTATGAATAATTCATTTAGACAAAATGAAGATATTCTGTAAACAGAAGTCTGGAATATGAATGTCTCTCATGCATCCCCTTCAGTTAATATGTATCATGCATTATGTATCACTTAGGAAGTGTGATCACCTAGTTTACCAATAATGAAGTAGTGATATACTTAGAACAGTTACTGGAACTCTATATTTGCAAAGGAAAGTTCTGCTGATTTTTTTTGTATTCCATTACGCCAAGGAATTTTTTATATGTTCTGCATATAAAAAGAATGAATAGATTGCTGGTGTTAGGGTTCCTAGTTGCCAGTATTGATTATCATTATCATATATCAGAAGTGTCTGGCTTTTACTTAAATTTGACTGAATCCATTTGTTGACTGCAAAGATTTTGTTAATGTGGCTTCCTTTGATTGAAGGGTGTGGGTTGTAGGTCTGGTACTTGTTGAGTGACTGATTTTGAACAGTTTATTTATCTTCTTTATGGTTCTTCATTAGCTGACTTTAAGCACAAAAATATTGGCATACTTCAGTTAAATGCATTTTGTTGAAGTTTATTGATTTAGAGTGATAAGTAGATTTAGTAAGAGTGGTGTTTGATGGTTTTTTGTTGCTGGTAATCTTTCTTTGATGTACAACTTGTATATACATTGGTGTATATAATTTTAGATGAATGAAGTTGGGGTATTAGTACCGTGTGAGTGAATGAAGATGATTTCCCTGTTTTAGGGAAGAGGTGGCGATGGCGGACGTTTTGGCGATGTGGGGCTGATGAGCGTCTCTGGAGTATCTTCAGCATCGGATGTCCCAGCTGGTGTAGCCTCTGCAGACTATAGTAGGGGAGGGATTATCCATCAGTGCCCATTTTGCCTCAAAAGGTTTGGCCTAAAATCAGACTTGAGACGTCACCTTCGTACTCATACGGGAGAGAAGCCTTTTGCCTGTAATATCTGCAGTTTCCGCACAGCATTGAAGGGCAACCTCAAGCGGCACATGGTTCGCTTTCATGGGACTGAATCAGGATTTGAAAGCTGTGGAAATAATTTCTGAAACATTTTTATACTGTACCAAAGGATATGATTTATTCACTATCCTTAAAAGTCTGTCCAATCCCCTTCACTTACCTTGCTTCAGAATCATCTCTAGCATTTTTTATTGAAAAGCAGTCTCCAAAGAGAGAAGTATTTTAGTACAAAGCTGTTTTTGTTGAAAAATAATGTACATGGTGTGCAGTTCTTATGTATTGAACAGATATGCTCTGGGTTACTGTAGCATACTGAGTAGCATTGTGTTAAGACCTCAGGGGTCTGGTATAGACTATGTTTACATTCATTCATTATTGATAAATATTACATGATAATGAAGTAAAATATGATATACATACAAAACTCTTTTGAAATGATAGGAATTTTGTATACTGTATTACAGAGTAAATATTAGATGTGTCAAAAAATTAGTGTGGTTCTTACATACATACATCATCACTTTAAGTTCTTAAGGCTGAATAGAAAAAGTTTCAAGTAGGGGGTAACCAGATATGTCCTTTTTCATTTGTCCAGTCTAGTGAAATGCCTGTGAGCAGACTGTTTAAAGTGAAGATCAGTGTTGCATTGAAACGTGCAAAAGAGAAAAATTTCTCTTATTCTTACTGTGTGGAAATGATGTAGCCTGAAGATAAGTATTTCATTAGTGGATGCTTATTTCATACAATTGTCTGAAAGTGACATGCTTACAAGAAAAATAAGTTAATTCATTAGTGCTGTATAATTTCTATATATGCATGACCTCTGTTAGGTGCTGTGGTGTGAAGACTTGGATGCAGTATGAGATATAAGGATTAAACAAATTAGGAAGACAGGAGTTCTTGCAGCATATATCATCATGTTAATGAAGGTATGTTAGACAACTGCTTTTGTCAAAATGCAGTAATACACAAATGCTGAAAATATGTTGCTTTGTATATTTTATTTTGTAGATATGAAAGGAATGATACAGAGGTATCTATCATTATGTAAGCATTTTGTCATTAGATTTGTGCTTTGTATTTATACTGTGACATGGTATTGTAAAAGATGAATGATTGGTTTAAGGGCAAGATATGGTGCCCAATGTCCCCTGGTTATGTGCCTTTGTTAATGAAACAGAATTGGAGAATTGACTGGAAGTATTAGTTTATGAATAAAATTGGAAAAGGATAGAAGGGAATGGAATTTCATGACATGCAGACAGAGGTACTCTTGGTCATTGTGAGATACTTGGAAATATGCTTGATAGTAGGAAACTGAATGTTAATGCAGCTAAGTTGGTAGTGTTTTGAAGTGAAATACAGGTTTTGAAATTTTGCTGTTCAGAATTTCATGTATCAATGGAATGTTGAGTGTAAGGTTGTAGGAATACATGCAGAGATGTCTGAAAAGTTGATGGAGGGGAATCAAGATGTTGGCAGCCTGAGGAAGATTATTGTAGTAAGGATTTAAATCTACAAGAATAGCAGAAATTTTAAAAGTATTGTTCAGCCTGCTTTAGAATTACTAAGCAAAATATGGATATGCAAGATCATTGACAGAATATTCAAGCTGTGTTGATGGATTTTATTTCATTTGGATATAGGTTAAGAAGATTGGATGAATAGAGATGAGGATGTCATAATGATGCATGAAATAGTTATGAGAGAGAAAAATGGAATGCTGGTATGGTTTAGGTATATAGAAAGAATGGGGATGAGAAAACTGAATAGTAGAGTATATAAATGAAATGAAGGAAGCATAAAAATAGGGGTGAGATTGAACAATAGAGTGGAGGAACATGTGGCGCATAGGGATATAAACAGGCATGAATATCTGGAGTCACTGAAGAATAAGGATTGATACAGCCATTATACTCAACTGATGATAGGGGTAGATGACATGTTGGATGTAGATAGGTGTATGCTTTTACTGTAGTTACACATGAATGCGTAATGGACACGACTTTAAACTTGGATTGGGAGGGTGGTTATTTGGTGCTTGTTGTGTAATTACTATGTGTATGTTTCATTTGTATCATGTATGTTGGGGAATAGGAATCTATAGGTATAGGCTGTGGAAGAATGAACCTTGATTAAGCAATTTATTTCTGCTTGAGGATTAGTTATTGGTTAATGAGTGGTATAGGTGAGAGGCGTTTAGAGCTCTTCCAAAGGAGTGCTGAATGCATTGAGGTGATATTGCATTAGAATCATATTTGTTTCAGTTTTTAGGTATTGAATGTTTGTGGTTGTTAGGCAGCTGGTGATTGTTCTGAGTGTTCTTTTCCATTTAGTTTGCAGCTTTGTTATATTTGCTTTTGAATCCTAAAGCCCTCCAGACTGCATAACTCCTCATATCTTGCTATATCCCTGCTGTCATCAACATCCAGACATCATGAAAAATTAATCCACAACAAAATCACTTAGCATGACCTTCTTTCACTCAAAGAGCATGGCTTTAGACCTAGTCATTCCTGTACCACGCTGCACACGAACTTTGTAAAACATATGCACAGTAGCATAGTGCTTATCACAGTAGGCATCAGCAAGGCATTTTATACTGTCCCCCATTACATCTCACAAAAGATACTTAATACCAATCTTTACAGAAATCATTAGAAATGGTTAGCCAACTTAGTTGCTAGCTAGCAAGTTTAATGCATTCACAAAGGCTTCACTTCCAAAAACCTCAGCTCTTAAGTGGAGTCCTTCAGGCCTAGTTCTTTCTCCAGTCATCTTCAGTCTCTTCCTGCAAGACCTCCTGTCACCTCAGGCAGCCCTTATTTTTGAAAGTCCTCTAATGTATAGAAAATCCTTAGACTTATACCACAGCCCCACGACAGTACTTGAGCAGCTGCAGACATGCACCATTACTTCCTCAAAACAAAATGTCTGCCTTCCCACAGAAATCAACTGTCATCCTCATAACTCTTGACAGACTTGAATTGAACTTGTACCCTCTAATAACACTAAATGCTCAACCTTTTCCACTCAGCAAAACTCTACCTTACTGGGCGTCACATAAAACACACACTTGACATTCACTCGCCACAACACAAACATCAACACAAAGGGTGTAGACAAATAAATGCCTTCAGAACACTTATCTAGCATCAAGAACAGAGGACTAAGCCTTAGTGGGAAAATCTTCACTTGGCCTCCTCCTCTGTTCCTTCTTTTGGAAAAGTAAACACTGAAGGGAAGGATTTCCAGCCCCCTGCTCCCACTCCTTTTAGTCGCCTTCTCTGACATGCATGGGATACGTGGGAAGCAATCTTTCTCCCCAGTTGCCAGGGATGATATATATATATATATTCATACATACATACATACATACAGGGGCCCTCGAATTATGTCAGGGTTATGCCCTTGAAAAACATGACATGTAGTGAAATTGAGTATGAAGGTGTGAAGGGAAATTTTCCCCATAAGAAATATTGTACGTAGCTTGAGATATATTCATGACAGATGTCCAGCACCACCTAACTTACATATGTGTACCTATAATCCATAACAAATGTATATATGTAACAAACAATAATAAGAGATGAAAAAGACAAATATTTTATTATTTTTACCTTAAAAATGGACTGGTTGGTTTTGCCATAATCTAATTGGCATTTTTGATGGTTAGATATAAGCCAAAACTGCAGACATTGTGTCTTTCACACATTATTTATCTTCTTCCAGAACATCTTTTTCATTCTACCTAAAGTTTACTGATACTCTCTCATCCCAACTCTCATTTTCATCCCTTAATCCTTCCATTTGACTTCCTTTCAGTTTCTCTTATACATCATCCAAACCATTTGCACTCCTTCCTTGTAAGCACCACCAAAACACTTCACTTTTCTCTTTCACTTGCAGCTTTATTTCTTCATCCCACCACTCACTACCCTTTCTCATCTCCTCACTTCCCACCTCTCACATGCCACATGCATCTCTTGCACATGCCATCACTGCTTTCCTTAATACCTTCCATTCTTCATCCACTCCTCTTGCTTCATTTTACTCTCACCTTTTGTCGTTCTACACTCAATCTCTCTTGGTATTTTTTCATACAAGTCTCCTTTCCAAGATCACATACTCTCACCACTCTCTTCTTTCAACATTGTTTCCTCTTTTTCGAAAACCTCCACAAGATAGCGATCAGGCATCCCATCAAGTTCCCCTTTCAGCACATTTACATCCAAAAGTCTGTCTTTTACACACCTATCAATTAATGTATAATTGATAATGCCCATTGACCATCTCTCCTACCCGTATATGTATACTTGTGAATATCTCTGTTTCTAAACTAGGTATTCCCAAAAACCAGTTTTTTTTCAGTGTACAACTCCACAAGCTCATCACCATATCCATTCATAACACTAGATACCCCATGTGAATCAATTATACCCTCAACTCCCTTACTACTTACTTTCATGTTTAAATCACCCATCAAACTGCGGATACTTGCACTCAACTGCTCCCAAAACACTTGCCGCTTATGATCTTTCTTCTCTCGAAACCCACTATCAGTTTCACCCTCATCAATCTAGATTTGCTTTGTCATACACTCCCACAACTCCCACTTCAGGAGAAGTGCTACTCCTTCCTTAGCTCTTGTACTCTCACCAACCCCTGACTTTACTCCTAAGAAACTTCCAAACCATTCTTTCCCTTTACCCTTGAGCTTCATTTCACTTAGAGCCAGAACATCCTGGTTTCTTTCCTCAAACATTTTACCTATCTCTCCTCTCTTCTTATCATTGTTGCATCCACACACATTCAGACACCCTAATCTGACCCTTGAAGGAGGATAAGCAGTCCCTGCTTGGCTCCTTCTATTTCATCTTTTAAAAATCAAAGTACAAGAAGTGGAGGGGATTTTAGTTCCCTGTTCCTCCCCTCTTTAGTCGCCTTCTACAACATGCAGGGAATACAGAGGTAGATTTCCTTCTCCCCTACCTCAGGGATATATATATATATATATATATATATATATATATATATATATATATATATATATATATATATATATATATGTATGTATGTATATATCCAAATTAACTCTGAGGGAACAGAAAAACAGAAAAGCAAAGCTTTCTTCTATTTTTTTGTGACATTTTCAGGATACCAATTTGGTTCTTTTGATATATATATATATATATATATATATATATATATATATATATATATATATATATATATATATATATATATTTTTTTTTTTTCCATACAAAGTCGCCATAGCGAGTAGTGTCCAGAACAGATAAATGAGCTTTAGAGGGAAAAATCCTCACTTGGCCCCCTTTTCTGTTCCTTCTTTAAGATAAGTTATACTTTAGGGAAGGATTTCCAGCTTCATGCTCCCACCTCTTTAGTCACTTCTTATGACATGCAGGGAATACGTGGGCAGTATTCTTTCTCCCTTATACCCAGGGATGATTTATGTGTATATATGTATGTGTGTGTGTGTGTGTGTGTGTGTGTGTGTGTTGAAATGGTCGGGACATATGGAGAGAATGAGTAAGGAAAGGCTAACAAAGAGGATATATGTCTCAGAGGTGGCGGTAGCATGGAGAACAGGAAGATCATTTTGGAGATGGAAGGATGAAGTGAAAAAGATTTTGAGCAATCGGGGCCTGAACATGCAGGAAGGTGAAAGGCATGTGCTGAATGGAGCGAATTGGAATGATGTGGTATACTGGGGTCAACATGCCGTCAGTGGACTGAAGGGCATGTGAAACGTGTACAGTAAACCATTGATAGGTCTTTGGGACCTAAATGTGGTTAAGGAACTGTGGTTTTGGTGCATTACACACAATATCTGAAGAATTATTTAGAGCAGATGAGGCCTTTCTTCATCTGTTTCTTGTGGGGCAGGGTGGCACCAGGAATGGAGGAAGGCGAGCAAGGATGAATGTATATATATGAAGGCTAGCAAGTATGAATAGGTACATGTATATACATGTACATATATGCATATGTTGATATGTATATGTGTGTGTGTATGGGGATTTGTGTATATATGCGTATATGAGTGGATGGGCCATTCTTTGTTTCCTGGTGCTACCTTGCTGATGCGGGAAATGGCAATCAAATATGATAATAATGATAGATTATTATTATCATTATTGTTTGTATTATCGATAATAGTAACAATAATAATAGTGATAATGATAATGATTATTATTATCATTATTATTATTATTATTATTATTATTATTATCATTATTATTATTAGTATTATTATTATTGTTCACTTATCTATTTATCTAAATATTTAGATTTGTTTATATAATACTGGTAGTGATGCCTTATTTTAGTTATAACAGATTTAGGATTTACTGTTGTTACATCACAGATATATGAAAATGCAAAATGGAAGTCATGCCCTTACTACTCTTATCTTGAATTAGTTCAGCCACCATCCATTTGTTCAGCCTATGCCAGTGCGTGCTGTGATCTCACGTTATTCTTTTATTCTTATTTTTTCATGTTAGTTGGTAGTATTATGTTGCATGTGTTTACGTTATTTTGATGTAATTTTTATTCCCTCTATTAAGAAGAATCAGCTGCAAGGAAGAGAGCAGAAGAACCACTTTTTTGTTGTATTTTCTTTTTCTTGATATCATCTCAAAACAGTGAAGGACTGAAAATGCATCCTTAGACAAATGATATGATGCATGAGTCTCACTATGAAGACTGTTGTCCTGCAACACAAAAGCCTTTAGGTTATTTCCTTTTCAATCTCAATATCAAATTTTTTCATAAATCATATTGCATTCTTTTTAAGTGCCAATGTAAGAGTTCATTCTTCCAACAAAGATAGAGGATAGACATTCAGATTTGTAGAAAACTTCCATGACTGAATACTTTCTGTAGCATTTATGAATGAAATTTGATATATAAATGTTGTTAGAGAAAGAAGCAAACAGTTAATCTTGGTTTTGTTCATAAAATCAGTTTTCTACAGCACATTTTCCATCTCTTTGATCTTATAGTCAATAATCAGAGTCCACTGTTTTGCAGTGTAAAGCTTTGTTTCATCAGTACATGATAAGTGCAATGCACAGCTGGATGAAGAGTTTACCAAAGGGTGAACCTATGGTATCTCTGCTAGCAGAGTGGATTCATCATCAAATCATTAGCAGATATGACAGACAGGAAATATACTTCTGTCATTTCTTGATCATTCGTCTGTGATGGGTAAACAAGAGCCAGATTTCTTTTACTTTTGTGCAGTCGTATATGATTTATTTTGTACATCTTTGATGGAGGAGCCTAAGATTCAGTTTAGATGTCATAAGTGATGCATAGATGAAACTTGGAACAATATTTGCCCTGAAATATTATATCCACCCACGACAACAAATGGGACAAAATTCTTTACAAGCTAAGAGTATTTGGCAATAAGTAATTGGAAGATTTATAGGCAAGGACAAAGTTTGTTTGAAAAGAGGGACAGCCACATGAGAATTGTATTGGTACTCGACAGGCCTGCATTCTTCATTCATCATCCTCCCTGCCTGGCTAATGGTGTCTTTCTCCCATAGGGTGCCATAGAGCAGGCCATGGCAGCAGGGATGTTGACTGGAGACTCTGGTGGCCGTCAGTGCCCATACTGTCCTCGCACCTTCGCCTTCCCCAGCTACTTGCAGCGGCACATCACATTACACACTGGGGAGAAGCCTTTCAGGTGCCACCGCTGCAACAGCCGGTTTACCCGGAGGAACCACCTCAAAGAACATCTCAGGAGGAAACACATGCATTCTCAAACACCTTCACGTCAGCTGCCACCATCTTCTTCTTTCCTTAATGTTTCATCACGAACACCATTATCCCAGCTTCCAGCATCTTCCTCCCCATCAAATACGTCACCTCAGATCTCTTCAAACCAAGTGCCTGCATCCTCACAACCTAATGTTTCATATTCAGGAACTTCTAATACTGTCTCGTCATCAAACTTGACAATGTCATCTAGTTCCTCTTACAGTACATTTTCCAGTGATACATCATATCAACCTTCATCACAATAAAAAAACATATATATTATTGTAATTTTTTTTCTTACCAACTTTCATGTCTTCACTTAACATGTATGAATTCCACGATGCTTCTCAGTTGCCTGATAAGGTTTGTTATTTTTGTTGCTGCATATGTTGCAAATGATTGTAACTAACTTATTGTATAGTGGTGATGTCAGCCTCTGAAAGTATGTGATAAGAGGCAAGCACTTGTACTACTGCAGATTGTACAGATTTAGCTAAAGCAGTTCTTCTTCCGTATATACTGTTAAGTAAAGAATTGAAACATGCACTTCCCATGTGTTCTTGATATGAATTACTTCCCACACCAGCCTGTGCGTGTAGATACAGTGACAGCCTTTGGACTACATTAACATTAGAAAATTAGATAGACCTGTGTTTTTAAGAATTATAATTTTAAATAGTACTCATTATCTACATTACTCTCAAACACATATAGAATTTGAACCCCCACTGGTGATATGTGAAATGTCACCTGTTCATTTTGTGATCTATACCAATAAAAGAAGTGTATTGTCAGTGGAAGCCTTTAGTTGTTTGTGTTTATCTTTTTCATGAGTGATCTTGATTTTGAACATAAAAACATGAGCTAGGAGAACAAACTTCCAAATAAATGCACCTGTGAGCAGGTGTGTGATCCATCTGGTTACTAATATGTTTATACAATGGTCCTGGGGTTAGCTTGCACAAAGTTTACTAATGATATGTCATGGAACATCATGCAGATGGAACATCTATATATCTCCCCCTAGGCATTTTGCCTAGTATGTGTGTGCATCAAAACTTGATTCTTATCATTCTGTCTGCAGATCTTGGTTGCATCATTGTGTCAACTCTTCATCAGCACTGTCTTTTTCCCAGAGTTTTTTTCGTCTTGTAGAATGAGAGGGTATGCTTATTCTTTACTGAATGTTCCAGCATGGCAAATGATTCAGTAATGAGATGGAATAACTGGTAATATACCCATGCTCAAACCAAAGCAGCTTCATTATGAATGACATTGCTGCTTGCCTTGGTGTGCCAGTTAGTGGTTGTTCTTTAATCTTAAGACCTAAGAACACCTGACTCTTCAGTTTTGCAAAGGCAGTCATAATCAGATGTCATCCAGCTATAGATTATGAGGCCATGACTCTGTAATAGTCTATGAAATAAACTTCGTTTGGCACAGTACACCACATCGTATAAGCAACTTTGAGTCGTGTGTTCATTTTAAAGGTTTTTTATTGAGATTAAAAAAACACCTTTTTTCATTAAGATAATTTCTATTGAGAAATATTCTTCATTTCAATAAGATAAAGTTGTTATCCTTATTTGTTTTTATCTTAGGCATAGTGATGTTACAAATAAAGTCTGTTTTTCTTATGCATGTATTTTAATCCATTGTGTGATGACACATGATATTGACAAGATTGTTAAGTTTCAATATGTCCTTGAGAGGAAATGTTAAGAACATAAAGACGAATTCATTTTATTCGAAAATCCATGCCTGAGCAGATTTATGAATGAACAGAATATAAATTTGAATGAATTTATGCCAATGAAAGACCACTTCATTGCATATGACTTTTCTTTTTGAGTTGAAAGCTAATGTAGTAAGAGCCTTAACCTAAGTGAGATACATTAACATGCAATACTCCTTAAATCCTTGTGAGGCATAAGGTTTGAAAGACTGATTTTTATAGTCCCAGACCCTATAACAGAAAAAACTAAATTTGTGAATATATATGATATATTCTATTTATTCATGATTACCTCAGGACCAATTTCTTATAAAGAGTCCTGATGTTGCCAAGGGCCTTTCTAAAAGTTCCTGCAGCCCAAGGCTGCATTACTTCTAGAAACAGGTAAATGTAAACTCCTTTGGAGTTAAAGTTCTCTGACAAAGCTGTCCTCCAAATGATACAGCCTCACCAGAGATGACTTTTCACGTTTGGTGTAATTTTTTAAGAGGGGGTGTTAAATGTATATATATTCATACTTGATCACTATTTCCCATGTTAGTGAGGTAGTGCTAGGAACAAACAAGGAATCGGTTACATATGCTCACATCCATTCTGTAGCTGTCATATTATGGAAAGGACACTTCACATGCCCTGATTCAAGTCCATTAACAGCACATCAACCCCAGTGTACCACAACATTCCAATTCACTCTATCTTATGCATGACTTTCACCCTCTTGTATGTTCAGGCCCCAATCACTCCAAATCTTTTTCACTCCATCCTTACATCTCCAATTTGGTCTGTGGAGCCGTTTTTTTGTTCCCTCCACTTCTGACACATATATCTTCTTTGTCAACCTTTCCTTACTCATTCATTCCTTATGTCCAAACCATCTCAGCACACCCTCTTTTGCTCTCTCAACCACTCTTTTTACTACCACACTCACACACACACGCACACACACACACACGTGCACACATATATATATCATTATTATTATATAACTATCCCTGGGGATAGGGGAGAAAGAATACTTCCCACGTATTCCCTGCGTGTCGTAGAAGGCGACTAAAAGGGGAGGGAGTGGGGGGCTGGAAATCCTCCCCTCATTATTTTTTTTAATTTTCCAAAAGAAGGAACAGAGAAGGGGGCCAGGTGAGGATATTCCCTCAAAGGCCCAGTTCTCTGTTCTTAACGCTACTTCGCTGACGCAAGAAATGGTGAATAGTTTGAAAGAAAAAGAAATTATTATGTTTTTATTACATTATTATACTTAATCACTGTTTCCTACGTCAGTGAGGTAGTGCCAAGAAACAGACAAAGAATGGCCCATCCATACACACACAGACACAGATGCACGCATACACACACACACACACACACATATTTTCTTTCTTTTTTTTTCAAACTTCGCCATTTCCCGCGTTAGCAAGGTAGCATTAAGAACAGAGGACTGGGCCCCCGAGGGAATATCCTCACCTGGCCCCCTTCTCTGTTCCTTCTTTTGGAAAATTTGAAAAAAATATATATATATGTACATATCAACATATACACATATACATATATACATAAACATGTACATATTCGTACTTGTCTGCCCTCAACCATTCCCAGCACCACCCCACCCCATAGGAAACAGCACCACCACCCCCGCTTCAGCAGGGCAGTGGCAGGAAAACACACAAAAAAGGCCACACTCAGTCACACTCAATCTCTAGCTGTTGTGAGTAATGCACCGAAACCACAGCTCCCTATCCACATCCAGGCCCCACAGACCTTTCCATGGTTTACCCCAGAATTTTCACATGCCTAGTTTCAGTCCATTGATAGCACGTCGACCCCAGTATACCACATCGTTCCAGTTCACTCTATTCCTTGCACCCTTCTCACCCTCCTGCATGTTCAGGCCCCGATCGCTCAAAATCTATTTTCACTCCATTCTTCCACCTTAGCTTAAGCCAGGTATCCAATTTATTGACCAACCCCTCAGGGGGAATGAACAGCTGTTTTGACTATGGACCGACTACTGCTGCCAGAATTTGAACCTGTGCATTATGTATTATTAGATTGCATACTCACTGATATTCATGCAAAAGAGAGATTCTTGGATGTGAATGTGCTGAGAGGGGCAGCTGTTAAGATGTCTGATATTTATCTGATGTAGGAAAGGGTTTTTGGGAAAGAAGAAACAATATAGGTGAGAAGAGGATGGTAAAAGTAAGTGAGCTTGGAAAATCACCAAGCAAGATTAAGTGTAGAATGGCAAAAGGTGAGACTAATTGAAGCTAGGGGAATAGGTGAGGAATGGAAGATATTTAAGGAAGCAGTGCTGGCATGTTTGAGAAAAATGTGTGGCATGTGGAAGGTGGTATTGCAGTTCAGTTTCTAAAGAAAGGGGATGACTTTGATGGTAATTGGTTAGTTAGGATTTTTAGTGTAAATATGGATCATGATTAAGTATCTGAGGATTACAGAATGCATGTATAGTGTCATTGTATAAAAGCCAAGGGGAAAGAGGTGAATGTTCAAATTACAGAGATATTAGGTTGTTGAATTTACATGAAGGAAAAGGTGAAAAAATGGAGAATATTGCCAAGGATCATGAAAAGAGCTATAGAGTATTAAAGTTGGATTGTAAGGTCAAAATGAGGAAACTGGTGGACATTTAGGGACAATGAAAAATGCCAGAAAGCACTAGAGATGGACATTATAAGTAAACTAATGATGACAGTAAAGTTGAAAATATGGAAGTTGCTCTCAACATTACTAAATGTACGGGAGGGCAGACAATAACAAGTACATTTTAGGGTGGAAGATGATAGGTATAGTGAATTTTTTTGTAAAACCATTAAGAAGGCAGTGGATGTAGTCAGAGACAGGACCATCAGGGAAGCATTTGGTGAAATTGATGAGAGTTAGAATGGCAAAGACCATTCAAGAGAAATATGCAGCAATATATGTACAGATTTTTAGATGAAGGGGACATAGTAAAACCGTAGGAGTAATGGAAAGTGAGTCACTATGCATATGAGTGATGCTGTACAGAGGGAGGTTATCAGGTGCAGGTCTGTGAAGCTTTTTGGGCTGGAAGAGGATCATCTTCCAGACAAGAAAGAAAGGGAAAGCACAGAAAAGGAACAGGTCCAAAGGCTACTTAGTGCCACGGAGATAAGGAGATAAGAAAGAAAAGTGGATAAATAAAAGAAGTCAGGAAAATGAGGAAACGCAGACAACACATTAGGGAAGGCCACTTAGGGTAACATTGGATACAATGTGTAGTCAAGAGGTACTTAAGCAGGCGAATGAACTTGCCAAAAAAGAGGTTCAAAGGAGTGTTTGTCAAGAGTGACAGACCAGGGGAAGAGAGAGAGACAGACCAAGAGAGAGAAACTAGAAAAAGGCAAAAAATGAGAGGAACTGGATCAGGCCAGAGTTAAGAAACAACAACCACCACTTTTAGCCCGAGGAGGCTGGAACAAACCTTACCTTGAAGGTTCTGTACACTAATGCAGGGGGCCTTGTGGCAAGTGGAAAGAAGTTGGAATTCAAAGAATTTGTATGAGGTAGCAACTCCAACATTATGGGAATGGTAGAACACAAACCTCCCAAAAGAGCTGAGGTCTAACCTGGTTTGTGCAGAAGAGAACATGATAGTAAGGAGGGGCAGAAAAGATAATGAAATTTCTTTTATGCTAAAGGTGTATTGCAGGTACATGACAAATAACTTGAAACATGATGAGATTGGAATCCTACCTTTTTTTTTATGTTAGCTGATACAGCATGGGTATTTGAGTGCCATAATCAAAGCCATCTCATTTATGCCATGTACATATACCCTAGCCTAAGCCAGATACCCATTTTATTGACCAACCGTTAGGGGAGGATGAGCAGCTGGGTTGACTATGGACTGACTGCTGCAACCAGGATTCAGATGCATGCACTTGACCTGGGCTTGACCCTGGATATATTTGATGATTATGCCAAGGTTATTAGGGAAGTAAAAACCATGTAGGATTGATCTAATACATTGTTTCCAATGATGATTATATATACTGTATTCCATTATTTAAATACGTTATCTGGGTTTGTATACATCATTTATACATATTCTTCAATGCTGCCTTGGCATTGCAAAAATAATTTACTATTCTCCTTGGCATTTTTGTTTTATTGGCTGGCCAAGCTGAAGATGTAGAAACACTTTCTGAGTTACTCGTAATTTGTTTCTTATCTCTGCTCTGTTAAGTATTGTGCTTGGGATTCTTGAAAGCCCCAGGACACATATGGCATACTCGAAGTTAACTGCCCAAGGCCTCCCATACCATATGTAATACATTGTAGTCAGTGGGTGAAAAAGTTGTATGATAGAAGAGAAAGTTCAAGAGATGGGCTGACAAGTATAGTAGTTCTACCCCATGCAATGTAGATATGTACATACCTGGGAGGGTGAAGACTGGCATATTTGAAGGTATAGTAGTTCCAATAGTGTTGTTTGGTGTCACTTGTTTTCTCTAGATGAGAATGAATGGAAGAGATAGAATGTTTTGGGAATGAAAAGTTTAAGGACAATATGTGGAATGAGAAGAGTTGATCGCATAAAAAATGATAGGGTAAGAGAGTGTGGTAATAAGAACAGTGTGGTTGAGAGAGTTGAAGAGTGTGCTGAAATGGCTTGGACATAAGGAGACAATGCATGAGGAGAGGTTGACAAAGAGTATAAGTGTCAAAAGTGGAGGGGATGAGGAAAAAGGGGAGACCATATTGAAGATGGAGGGATGGAGTAAAAAATATTTTTGAGTGCTGTGGGATTGATCATGCAGAAGGGTGAAAGGCATGCATGGGATAAAGTGAATTGAGGTGATTTGGTAAATAGGGGCAGACATGCTGTCAAGGGATTGAACTAGGGCATATGAAGCAGATGGGGAAACCATGGAAAGGTCTTTGGGGCCAGGTAATGGTTACTGGCCTGTGGTTTTGGCGTATTACTCATACTTAGTACTTCACATTTGTTTGCATTGAATTTCATAGACCATGTATAAGACCAACTTTGGAGTCTTTTTAGATCCCCTTGTACGTTGATGCAATCCTTTATACTTTCACTTCCCACATGACCTTTGCATTACTTACAGACATATTCAGATAGGATTCCATACTATCTCATAAGTCATGTACATAGATCAAGAAAAGTAACTGGCTGCATGTGTGCCCCCACCACTATGTAGACCATGCAATACTCAGCAAGCTGCTGTGTCACATGATCACTGTGTGGCCATTGGCAACTAATGGGTATGCCATTTTGATAACTGTTTCTTTCCATACACCTCGAAGCATTGGAATTATGCCCTCCCATATCTTCCCCAATAATTGTGACCTGACACATTTTAAGACAGTTTTTCCTTCAAAATTTGGAAATGTTTTCCACTCTTTTCTTTTTCCCTTTCATAGTCCATTTCATATTTCAAATAAGTCCCAGTTTTGATGTGGACTTTTGTCTGACTTGAACCTCTAACCAAAAAAAAGAAAAAAATTATGGGACTTGTAGCACTGTTGGTCACCTTGACCCATTTGATGAAGGCTCCTGTTACATACATCTTTGTACCCTTCCACTTAGATATATTTTATACTCTGATATGATGTTTGCTCTTTTCCATTCCCTTGGCAATCGCCCTCTCTCCACTGTATGTGTGAGTATTTATTTACCTACTTGTATTGTACTGGGAGTGAGTTTTTACACTTGTGGGGCCCCATCACTTGAACATTCTCTATCATACAACTTCTTAAAATTATGTATGCTGTCTGCATTAACCATGTTCTCAGTCAATCTGTTCCAGTCATCCATTGCTTATACTATCTTTATTTACAAGTTTTGTACTGAGTTAAATGTTAAGTCCTCTGGTTGCCCTATCCCTACATCTCTCAAAGAACTGTCTACTGTCCACATCTTTGATCTCTTGAAAATTCAAAGGTTGTGATCAGGTCACCCTTCAGTCTTCTCTCTCTTTCAAGGTTGATGAATTTAAAGCCTTCAGCCCTTTCCTGTAGTTTGTTCTCTTAATTCTGGTATTATCTTTGTTCCCCTCCTCTGTACCTTCTCTATAAGTTCTTTGTGATTCTTTAGGTGTGGTGACTAAACTCCAGTCTTGGCCTTATGCACAACATGAATAGCATGCTAAATATTTCCTTATCCTTTTACTTGCGATCTATTCTGATGCTTGCAAGCAGACAGTTTGTCTCCTTAACTGTTCTACTGATATAAGGCTCTGATGACAGGTTAGGGATGATAATGGCTCTCAAGTCCTCCCTCACAGAATCCTGAAACGTATTTCCTGCTGGGTGATGATCATATTAAGGACATCTTTAACTCTGTCCCATCCTCATAACAGTACATTTTTGTAGGTTGAATTTCATCAAACATGTTTTAGACCAACTTTGGAGTCTGGAGTCTGCTTAGGTCCTCTTGTAAGCTGATGTAATCTTCCTAACTTTTCACTTTCCTCATGACCTGGGAATCATCTGCAAACATATGCAATTAAGATTCCATACCTTTCAGGAAGGCCATTGATATAGATCAAGAAGAGTAATGGTCCCAGAACCAAACCCTTGGCACTCTGTTGGGTACATCAACCCATTTGAAAAATGTTTTTCTAACATGAGACCTTCATTCCCTCCCACTGAGATAATCGTATATCCATCATAGGAGTTTCCCTCCCTCATTCTTGATTGAATTATCCAGCTTTTTAATCAGCTTCGTATGTGATACAGAGTTGAATGCTATCTGGCAGTCTAGATACAGAAAGTCCACCAACCTTTCCCTTAAGAGGTTAGTCACACATGACTTCCTTTCCCTAAAACCCTGTTGTCTCTCTTTTGGAAATTTCTTCTCCATAGAAAATCATAAACTTGCTTTCTAATAATCTTTTCCAGAACCTTTCACACCACACACATTAGTGTAGTTCCACACTTGTTCCCAATCTCCTTTCATATACATAAGTATGAAGTTTACTCTTTTCCATCTCCATGGCACCATTTCTCTCTTCAGTGACATCTCAGAGTGGTTTATCTAGCATATCTGCACACACCTTTATCACTTATGGTAAAATTTTTCAAGACTACAAGTCTTGTTTGGGTCAAGTCCTTTAAATATTGTTAACATTTTTTCTAGACATTTCAGTGATCTTCAAAACCTCCTCCCCATTCCATCTCACTAGTGATGAGGCTATAGTGTCTTCCACTGTGAAAACATTGTTAAACTTGTTATTCAGTTCCCCATCTATCCTTACATCATCCTCTATGATTTTTTTGCTGAAACTCTTAGCCTGAAAAACTGCTCCTTAACTGACAAATGATTCCTGTTGAAATTATGTAAAAGTTTTGGATTTTCACTTACCTTTTCCACAATATTCTTTTCAAAGTTTCTTTGTTCCTCCTTGCTGATCCTGCTATACTTATTCCATGCTTTCTTTTACCTTGCAGTTGCTAGCTGGCAAGAGTGCAGTCCATATCTTCAACAGTGTATATCTTGAAATTTCTTTGGTTTATGACATCTTTATTAAACCTTTCCTTCCTCTTCCTTACTTAACCCTCTTAATGCTTCTAGTCCATCAAATTTCACAGAACCCCTCAACACAAAGCCCTGGTTCTTGGCTACTGAATTCCATTTCCCAAACTACGTTACCGTAGAATTTATTGAGGTTTGTGAAGTTTGAGTGATTATATCTCTTTATTTCCTGTGTTACCTGTGCTTTTTTTTTATGTCTTCTTTTATCATATATTCAAAACTTGAGCACTACATGATCTCTTCTTCCAGCTGGTGTATCATATATAATGTTATCATTATCCATGCTGATGACTGTGTGTCTCTGAGTGATTGCATAGTTGTAGTTACCCCTTTGCACTACATGGGGAGCAGGTTTACTCTCATGAGGCTCTTGAACTTTCTCTGTCATATAAAACTTCTTAAATTCTGTATGCCGTATGCATTAATCATGTCTCCTGTCATTTTATTTCATTTATCCACCACTCTTACACTATAAGAGAACTTCATAAAAGTAGCTTTTCACATTTTTCTTATGATTTTTGTTTAATTTCATGTTATTTCTTCTGGTTGTTATGTTCCTACTTCTTTCAAAGAGCTGTAAGCTGTTTATGTTGTCAATCTGTTGTAAAAACTTAGATAGTGATCAGGTGTGTGTGTGTGTGTGTGTATGTGTGCGTGTAGTGTGGGTTTAGTTATGAATTTAGTTGATTATTGGTAGAAAAATTCATCATATCAAATTCATGAAGTGGCAATGTTATTGCATAACTTCACCCATAAATTTCAATGGTCATCAATGAGAGGTTATTCATTAGATATATCTCAGATGTGACTCATTAAAGTTATTGAAGAAATATTATCAACTAGTTAGATTGCAGCAGATTAATTAAACGGGGCCTCATTGCTGAGCTTGGACTCATCAGAAGTGAAGTCATAAGGTCAGCTTTTATCAAAATAGAATGTAACTTACCATATATCAAAGCAGTGAGTGTTTGAAGGCCTATCCAGCTTTGAAGAAAAAAAGAATCTGTATTTTCATTGTACTTGAGCTTTCTAAAAGTCAAGTTCAATCTATGAATTCTTATGTATGGAATTGTTTTCTAAATTATTGATTGTAATGTGTAGGATTCTAATAGAAATATTATGTTGAAATATGAATAGTTTCTTGTTTTACATAGTTTTTATGTACTGAATTACTGTGTAATGCAAATACCATTAAGATCTGAATTTCAAGTTCTGATTACCTTAAAAAGCAAGTAACCTAGTTCATGTATAGTAAGAAATATGTAAGGAATATATTGCATCAATCACCTTTGAAAGACTGAAGTTGTGGATGTGTACCCCTTCCACACAACCACAACACCTTAACCACCTCTTTGCCCTGCTGACGTGTTCTTCCCCTATAGGTGACGGTTGGTGGCAGTGCAGTCGGAGGGTTGAAGTTCCCTGTGAGTGGCACATCTCAAGGCTCAGCGAGGGAACATGTTCGGACATCAGGTTCTTATAAAGTCTTCTTCTGCCCTCTGTGTCCCTACAAGACAGCCAGGAAGGACTTGTTGGAAGGGCATGTCAGGACTCACACTGGAGACAAACCATTCTCATGCCCTCATTGTCCCTATCAGTCAGCTGACCGTAGCAACATGCGACGCCATCGGCAAAAAAATCATGAAGGGATGGTTGCTGCTGTTCAGGCCACAGACCCTCAGCCCCCTCGTGGCCAGTGGCATTTTGGACAGTGACTTCTTTCTTCATTATTGTTCACCTTCACAGTTTTGCCTCTTCATTAAGGCCATACCTATGATCTTTAGACACAAAACAGGAAAAAGAAAGAGGGAGGAGAGAAACAGAGCTAGCTAGGTAAGGTAGAATTGAAAGGAATGTTGTTTTTTGGGATCAGGCAAAGTTTATTCTGTATATATCTGTAATTACGTCACTTCTAGTGTTCTTATCTAATTCGTACCAATTATATTTCAGTCCATTGTGACAGTAGTGCATGTTATTTTCTATCCACTGTTTTTTATAAAAAACTGTGCTGATGTGATTTAAGGAAATAATCATTGGTACATGTTATATAGCTAATATTGGTAATTTGTAGAACATTTATTAAAGATGTTTTATAATTCTTGTTATTGAATCCAAGTTTTTGTATGAAAATGAGTCATGTATGAGCAGTTTTGGAATTTCATCGGAAGTGGAAGAGAATCACCGGAGATTTGAGAACTAGGTTTTCTAACACTTTAACTGTTTATTATAATAGCTTGAATAGTAGCTCTTACAAACCTCTGAAGCCCCCTTTATGCTTTTGTTGAGAAAAAGATATTCCTTTTCAGTTATTCTTCAAAATTTATTACAAGTGAAAATATCTGCCTCTGTCCTTTACATGGCAGACTTAAAGACCACCGTCTTCCAGGGTGGTTCGATCCCAGGCGAGGAATCAAATCTAGACTCGATCGACCTCTCTGCCTACCGGGTTGTGACTGTAGAAGCCTTTGTACTCCATATGGAAAATACTGTAATGCAGTGGATGTTTTCTTATACATAATATTCAATTTAGTTTTAAGTTTATGTCAAGGCACTGGGCAGTGCATAAAAACGTAAAACCCAATAATGATTATGAGAGTGTGATAAGGGGATACCTGGGATAGGTTTTAAGTGTAATTCAATTTCACAAGTTTTACAGACATAAACATTGTTGCCACTGGTGTCATTGTTGGTTTGGTTGTTAATGTGGGAGTTAGGTATGTACAGATCTTATTGTTCATCATTATAAAAAAAATATATATATATCCCAGCTTTAATGCTTATAAGCTTATGGTAAAAGTTGGATATTGCCAGGTTCACTTGCGCATGGTTACACTGCAAGTTGAAAGTCACTTTTGGTGAGGTTATATAATCTTCAGTGGATTAAAAGGAGTACAGCTTCATCAAAGATTATTTCACTCTAAAGGAGTTCTTCCTTTCCCCGCTACTGATTGTAGCACAGCCTTGAAGCTGCAGGGGCCCAGCAGAATGGGTCCTGGGGTTAATGTAATAAAAAGAAAATTAATAGATTTTAGGAAAATAAAAGATGAATTTTCTATTCATCTCCATCCACTTTTTTATTTCCTGGATTTCTTTTTCTTTTTGTTACTCGACTGTTTTAATGTTCCATTTGATTTTGTACATATTCAGTCTCTCGTGTTCTTATTTGGAGCAATCCTTATGTAATTGTAAACATTAGGTTGGTCTGCTAATAACAACAGACCAACTAAAAATTTTATTTATGTGAGACCAGCTCAACCAGTTTCATATTCTAGCTGCAACTTCCTTAAACATTATGTAGGAAAAGGAATGAAATATGGAGGGCATCATTTTGGTAAAAAAATCAATTGACATTGTTGGTGTTGTTGAAAAATATGTACCAGGAGAATTTATTGAAGGATTTTGTAAACATTAGATTTGATGAGAGAATGTTTGTTGACAAAATGCTAAGGAACCGTTGGATTTACACAAATCATTGATTTTGAAAATACCTGAATCGGAGTAAATACGGTTTACATTTTAGAATATCAGATATTTGTGAAAAGCTATTAGAACCAGTGTAAGGCTTTAGTGGAGTTAAGCATGGATCTGATGTGTTACTGTGGATGATCTTAGTGAGAGAATATGGTGGTCAAGATGATAAAGAAGTCAAAATAGAGGGAGATAATAGGAAGATGTACATACAAGATACAGTTTTATTGTAGTTATCAAAAGACTTACAAGCAATGTGAAATATTTGGCAGATGTGTGAAACGAAAATTGAATATGAATGTTGATGAATTCAAGTTTCCTCAGCAGAGAGAGGAAATTCACATAGGGAATTCTTATTTCTTGGTTGGAAATTGAAGAGGGTTGACAGTTTTAGATGTTTTGGTTGCAACTTGAACAGGTATAGAGGAATGGATAAGAATAACATTACTATAAGGTAGGTAAGTAAGTGGTTCATTGAGCAGAATGATCATATGAAATTAACCTGTACAGGTGCATGCATGTTTGTTGTAAAGAGTAGCAAAACCTTCTCTAAGAAATTCTAGTATGTTTTGGTTTTGGAACATAAAGTTGGCAGGGTTAGAAAGGTTGGTAGTATGAGGCTATATATATATATATATATATATATATATATATATATATATATATAGCTTGAGTTGTGAGGTAGAAAGATTAATATCTTTATGATATTCATATATATATATATATATATATATATATATATATATATATATATATATATATATATATATATATATATATATGAATACTTCCCACGTATTCCCTGCGTGTCGTAGAAGGCGACTAAAAAGGGAGGGAGCGGGGGGCTGGAAATCCTCCCCTCTCACTTTTTTTTTTTTTTTTTTTTTTCCAAAAGAGGGAACAGAGAAGGGGCCCAGGTGAGGATATTCCCTCAAGGGCCCAGTCCTCTGTTCTCAACACTACCTCGCTAATGCGGGAAATGGCGAATAGTATGAAAGAAAGAAAATATATATATATATATATATATATATATATATATATATATATATATATATATATATATATGTATTTTTTTTTTTTTTTTTTTTTTTTTATACTTTGTCGCTGTCTCCCGCGTTTGCGAGGTAGCGCAAGGAAACAGACGAAAGAAATGGCCCAACCCCCCCCCCCATACACATGTACATACACACGTCCACACACGCAAATATACATACCTACACAGCTTTCCATGGTTTACCCCAGACGCTTCACATGCCTTGCTTCAATCCACTGACAGCACATCAACCCCTGTATACCACATGACTCCACTTCACTCTATTTCTTGCCCTCCTTTCACCCTCCTGCATGTTCAGGCCCCGATCACACAAAATCTTTTTCACTCCATCTTTCCACCTCCAATTTGGTCTCCCTCTTCTCCTCGTTCCCTCCACCTCCGACACATATATCCTCTTGGTCAATCTCTCCTCACTCATTCTCTCCATGTGCCCAAACCATTTCAAAACACCCTCTTCTGCTCTCTCAACCACGCTCTTTTTATTTCCACACATCTCTCTTACCCTTACGTTACTTACTCGATCAAACCACCTCACACCACACATTGTCCTCAAACATCTCATTTCCAGCACATCCATCCTCCTGCGCACATCTCTATCCATAGCCCACGCCTCGCAACCATACAACATTGTTGGAACCACTATTCCCTCAAACATACCCATTTTTGCTTTCCGAGATAGTGTTCTCGACTTCCACACATTTTTCAAGGCTCCCAAAATTTTCGCCCCCTCCCCCACCCTATGATCCACTTCCGCTTCCATGGTTCCATCCGCTGACAGATCCACTCCCAGATATCTAAAACACTTCACTTCCTCCAGTTTTTCTCCATTCAAACTCACCTCCCAATTGACTTGACCCTCACCCCTACTGTACCTAATAACCTTGCTCTTATTCACATTTACTCTCAACTTTCTTCTTCCACACACTTTACTATCAGTAAATTTTAGGGAAAATAAAAAGATGTTCTGGAAGGAGGTAAATAGGGTGCGTAAGACAAGGGAGCAAATGGGAACTTCAGTGAAGGGCGTAAATGGGGAGGTGATAACAAGTAGCGGTGATGTGAGAAGGAGATGGAATGAGTATTTTGAAGGTTTGTTGAATGTGTCTGATGACAGAGTGGCAGATATAGGGTGTTTTGGTCGAGGTGGTGTGCAAAGTGAGAGGGTTAGGGAAAATGATTTGGTAAACAGAGAAGAGGTAGTAAAAGCTTTGCGGAAGATGAAAGCCGGCAAGGCAGCAGGTTTGGATGGTATTGCAGTGGAATTTATTAAGAAAGGGGGTGACTGTATTGTTGACTGGTTGGTAAGGTTATTTAATGTATGTATGACTCATGGTGAGGTGCCTGAGGATTGGCGGAATGCGTGCATAGTGCCATTGTACAAAGGCAAAGGGGATAAGAGTGAGTGCTCAAATTACAGAGGTATAAGTTTGTTGAGTATTCCTGGTAAATTATATGGTAGGGTATTGATTGAGAGGGTGAAGGCATGTACAGAGCATCAGATTGGGGAAGAGCAGTGCGGTTTCAGAAGTGGTAGAGGATGTGTGGATCAGGTGTTTGCTTTGAAGAATGTATGTGAGAAATACTTAGAAAAGCAAATGGATTTGTATGTAGCATTTATGGATCTGGAGAAGGCATATGATAGAGTTGATAGAGATGCTCTGTGGAAGGTATTAAGAATATATGGTGTGGGAGGCAAGTTGTTAGAAGCAGTGAAAAGTTTTTATCGAGGATGTAAGGCATGTGTACGTGTAGGAAGAGAGGAAAGTGATTGGTTCTCAGTGAATGTAGGTTTGCGGCAGGGGTGTGTGATGTCTCCATGGTTGTTTAATTTGTTTATGGATGGGGTTGTAAGGGAGGTAAATGCAAGAGTCCTGGAAAGAGGGGCAAGTATGAAGTCTGTTGGGGATGAGAGAGCTTGGGAAGTGAGTCAGTTGTTGTTCGCTGATGATACAGCGCTGGTGGCTGATTCATGTGAGAAACTGCAGAAGCTGGTGACTGAGTTTGGTAAAATATATGTATATATATATATATATATATACAGTATGTTGTTTTTGATAAGTATGATACTCAAAGAAGTATAGATGTAATGAAGTTTTCATAAAGAAAGTATCAGATACATTAACAAAAGAGGTTTTCAGTGAAAAAGGGAAGAAAAGATGAAGTCAAAGAATGATAATAGAACAAGCTTAGAGAAAGAAAGAATAGTATATGTATTGTTGAGTAACATGCTTAAAGTAGGTTAATTGAGAGTATGTATGTATATCTGGGGCCCAAGACTATTCAACAACTTACCTGCAGCCATCAGAAACATTATTGTGTACAGTTGAGAAATTTAACCCTTAAATTGCCTATTTTGAAGCAATAAAGTCTTGATGTCATTTCTCTCTCAGATTTGGAAATTGTTGTCTTCACTTTTTATTTCTTTTCTGTTTGACAAGGCCATGGAGTTTCCACTTAAAACACTAAAATTATCTGAAAACAGTATCAGGTGGTAAAGAAAGGTATAAAAGTATGATCAGATACCCATAAAGCATAAGTATAGCATCATTGACAGAGTATTTTCATGAAACAGTGTACATACAATCCCGTTTATTCTGTAGCTTTACATCTGGTAAAAATTCAGCTAGAAACATTGCCTGCAGCACTCCAACAAAGTGGTGCATTTTTTAAAATGAAGTTTATGAAAGTTGAGCCATGTAACACATAGAGAGAAATACTATTTTGGCTGAGGTCAAGCCATGCAGCTAAAGGGTTAAGAAGGGCCCCAGATAAGTATTTATAAAGTGTTCCTGGCCAACCAGGCTGTAATAGTTCAGTAGGCCTGCTGGCCATGGCTTTCAACAGCTTGATCTACCAATAATCTGACTAAGTGACTTGGACTCAGCTTGAGTTGTGAGGTAGAAGGCCTTCAAAGTAAACTCCAGGTGAGCTCCAGGTATGCAATAGTAGAGAAGTAGGAAGGAGGCCAAACAAAAGAACTTGTGTAACAGAGGAGCAACTACAAAAGAGTTTGAGTGGAAGAGTATGTGTATCGTAAAGGAATAGGAATTGAAGAGGATGATTGAGACTGAGTTACAAGAGTAAGTGAGAAGAAAACTTATTGTCCAAAGGAGTGTGTACAGGTGTTTTTGATGATAGAAGAGCCATATTTGATTGAAATGGCATAGTTGCATATAGACACAAAATTAGAAAAAGATATGTTTGTTGGCAGCCAATTGATCCATGTCAGTTAATGTAAGTGATTTAACATATATTTCTATGAGATTTTTTATTATTGTAATCCATAAAACTCAAATATTTTAGTACTTCTTTACCTCAACCAAAGTGATTAGATATTCGGAATATATTATTGGGTAATTCAGTTGATATACATGCATATGTTTAGATTAAGTTTAAAAGTTTTTTTAGTGGGTACACCAAGAAGCATCTCTAATAACATAATATACAAATTCAGTTAAGCCTTGTGCAGTATTGACAATGTTTCATTTTCAATTGATATTTCTTCTTGGAATACTTTCAAAGTTATAAAAACTGGATGGACAAGTAAAAATCTTGAGCTGTGATTTTTCATTGAATGCCTATTATTTGCTTTGTATGGTGAATTTGCTTGGAATGAAAAAAATTAGAGATGTTTGGTTCTTTGCTACCTTATGTATTGAGTTGTGATTAGAAATGGGTGATGGTAGGAATAACTACATAATAAGACTCATTATCACATATCTATTTCCTATCCCAACTTTGTTTTATGCTATGAGACCAAGGTATACATAGTGCTGTACGTGGAATTTAAGAAAATTTTTGCCACACAATAACAAAGACAGATAAAACCCACCGGAAAGAAAGATTATACATAGAAGCAACCCAATATATTCTTGGGTAAACCAAGCTCATAGAAACACTGCTCTTCCTGAAGTCAAGGGTGTCCTTTTCCTTAAGCTCTTGGTCTTTTTCTTAGTTCACATTCATACTGCAGAATCATTGATGACTGCTACAAATTCTACAATGTCTTGATACATGCTTATCATCTCCCGTTATTTCTAAGTCTTTTCATGCCTTTCTTTTAACTTTTTCATTTGTGTATATGTTTTGAGAAAACCCTGTCTATATACACATTTTTGTTTTCATGGTACAAACAGGATGATTTTGCTTCATTTACATGGTGATTACACTCACCAACAGTCATTTATTAACTAAATTTTTGAGTGCTTCTGGTAGGTCACACACTGAAAGGTGCAGAAATGGTAAACAGTCAAAATGTTTAGGAAATATTCTGTTTGTACCACCATTCTGTAGTACATATGAAAGCACAACACATAAAGGTGATGTACGTAATGACATTTGTTTATGGTGTGGATAAAGTCAATCACTGAATTTAGTGAAAAAACTATGATAGAAGCCACATTATGATAATGAATGTGATGGGCAAGAAGGGAAGTACAGCCATTGGTGGCATATACATAATCTTGGTTAACCAGAGAATTAAACATTTTTTTTTAACTCGCCTCAAAGAATTAAGTAGGTTTTATCCCATGGCATTGCATTTTGGTGTTTGCCAGACTGTTCTCCAAACACCTTTATTACATATTACTGGGTTCAGTTAATCCTGAGACATTCTAGCACACTATCACACATAGTTTTACATGGACATTGTTTTAGATGAGTTCGATTCATAAATGAAATTTGCACTTAATGGTGTTAATAGGTGCCTCATTGATTCAAGTCAAACAGCTAAGCAACAGTCTAATTGGGACATTCATTTTTGTGCTTTAGCATGATTTTAAGCTTGCTCAGCCTTAGTGTAGTAAAATCCTTTGAATGATGGAAATGTCATGTATTTACCACTCATATTGTGCAATGTTGCCCAAGACATGGCAGTAGTGTCCACATTGGAAACGTATTTCAAAGCCTCTGTGTGTCCAGGGTCTAATCAAAATGCTTATTTGCACAGGTGTAAAATGTTTATATTTCCTTGTTTATGGCATATATTTTTTATCATTCACAGATTATAGTTATTAGTATCCTTACCATATTTCTCTGAACATACTTTCTGTATATTGGTTACTGATGTTAGTTATATAAAGACTGTATTTTCAATTGTCTTTAATTCACCTTCTTACGCTGTAGACAACAGTGAGTTAATTGTGTTGGTCCATTTTTATGGAATACTAATACTAATAACAGGAAATATATGTGGCGAGTCACAAAACTGATAAAAGTATTGAAGGTACACTACATATGCCTTCCCTTTGAAACTACGTGTGAAATTTGAGTCTTTAGCTAGTGTTAATATACTATCACTTGCAGGACACATTTTCACTCTTAACATTAGTCAAATAATCAAGCAGGGAGAGGTAATTTACAAAGAAGGTCGACAAAGGAATTTGATGAAAAAAATTTTGCCCACAATATGTACTAGTAATGTAAGTTACCTATTAATCTGTCTCTTTTGTCATTTTCATGAGTCACAGCTTCTTTAATATCACCACCTGATGGATAACTTGTATTGGTAATAGTTCAAAGCAAATTATTGGCGAGTAAACAGGTGATTGAATGATAACCATGTATTTAAGACAAAATAGTTGAGAAAAACTGGAGATATCAAGCCATTAATTTTAAAATACCATTGTGTATGGCACTTGAAGCACACCTGTACCTACAGCATATTGATTTTGATGTTACTTATACCAAATGGGTTAAAAAAAAAAATTCAAATTGATCACATGTATTTTAACATTAATGAATCAGATGCAGCCAGACATGATGAGAGGATATGTAATGCTGGGAACATTTTTGAGTGGGATGATAAAATTTGACATCAGTGGTCTTAATGATCTTAGCACTTGATAGACCAAAGGTGCCATAGAGGGGAGGAACTTGGGGAATAAAATGAAGTCATTATTATTATTATTATTATTAATTTGTTTATTATACTTGATTGCCGTTTCCCATGTTAGTGAAGTAGCGCTAGGAAACATACAAAGAAAGACCCATCCTCTCACATGCATATATATATGCACAAACATGTACGTGTACATTTAAATATCTAAAAGATGAAATTATTATTATCATAATTAATATTATTTTGTAGCCACAAGAGTCCTTTAATGTGGCTGCTGCAGCCTCAAAGCTGCATTTTATGTGAAAGCAAGGTAAGATAGACTCCTCTAAGGTAAGAAGGTCCTTGAAGATGTTGTACTCTTTTCCATCCATTAATGATGTTATAGCTTCTTCAAAGAAGATTTCTTACAAAAGATGTTACGACTTGCAGATGGAGTCTACTAAAATTAATGAGTGTAATTGAATTGAATAAAGTAAATTATGGTAACTTTTTTCCAGGTTACTGATGGCAGTGATAATGGTGAAGACAGCAGTGGCATTATGGGTGGTATTTTTGCTGGAGGTTTGAGTGGACCACGAAGACAGTACACTTGTCCATTGTGCCCAAAGGCCTTTCTCTTCCCATCTCATCTCGAACGTCACGTTCGGACTCACACAGGGGAACGAACCTTTGCCTGCCCATATTGCCCCCATCGCGCTGCACGGAAAGACCATCTGGATGTTCATCTTCGCACACATTCTGGAGAAAAGCCTTTTGCTTGCCCTCATTGTCCATTTCGAACTGCCTTCAGAAGCAGTCTTGATGGCCATCTTAGAACTCATACCTCTTAGGACCAACAGCTAGCACATTCTCTTCATGACCACCAGCCAGCACACACACACCACTCAGGATTAGTAGCCAGCACACACACACACACACACACACACACACACACACACACACACACACACGCAAATACAAAGAAAATGAGTACCTGGCATAGGCTCGGGTGTTTGTGTGTCTCCATAAATACATAGGAGTAAGAGACAAAGTAAATATATACAAGGTTGAGAGATGTAGCACACAAATAGTAATCACACACACAACACTCTCTTCCCATCACACACAAATAGTAATTGCACTGTTATTCAATGTTTGTAGAAAAAAGTCTAAACAGTAATTTCTGTTTCAAAATTTTGGAGGATCTGCACCTCATGAAGCCTATTGTGTACAAGTATGAGGGAAAGTCCGAATACAAAGGGGCCTCTGCTTCCTGTATGCATCAGATATTCAGTTTGAGTGCCAAATTTTGAGTCAAAATGGGATTTGGGAGTGTAAACTCCCCAGGTTTAAATTGAATGAAGGATTGTTGCCAACTTCAGTGAATCAATATCTTATTTTTCTCCTTTTAAGGAAACCCAATTTTGTAAGAGAGTGAGTGGGTAGCACTGTGACATGAACAAGTGTAGTAAGTTGGTGTATGAAAGTGCAGCTTGCCAAAGGAGAGTGAAATTTTTATTTTTAGTATAACCAGAAGGCAACACTTTGTCAATTGATCATCTAAATTCTCCTCGTTTGTAGGAAAATGTAATCTGGTAATCTTTATTACTCTTCCCTGTATTACTTTTGGGGATGATTTAAGACCACTTGCACTGTCTGAACCAAAAATATTTAGTATGGACTCGGATACAGGAATGGACCAAAACCAGTTCTTCATGAGAAGGCTAGAGATGAAAGCAAAAAAGTGACAAGAGAAGAAAGCACCAGAGAGCAAATACTTGGTGATATGAGAACTGGTGAAAGAACAATATGAAAAGGTAAAACAATTAGAGCAAGAGTTAGGAAAACTGAGGAAGCATCTCAAGGATTATGAAGGGAGTCATGAGACTAGAGAAGAAAGAGAAACACAAATTAGTGGAAGGTGTTCAGGAGATACAACTCCAGAGGAAAGAAGATGAACCAATTAAAAAGCCAAAATCTGATGTGTCTTCTCTGTATGTACCCTAGTTTGCGCAATCAGTGGAAAGAACTAAAACACAAAATCTATTGACAATACTGGGTCAGGGAATCACAAGGGCATTACCAGGAGCATTACAGATGGAGGACAGGACGAAAGTACACATAAAATCCATTGAATCAATATCAAATAATGTTCAGGTGGAGAAAAGGACAAAAACACACGCACAAACTGACAAAAGTATAGGGCAGGGAAGAAGGAGCATTTTCAGAAGCAGATCAGCTGATCATGAAGAATAAGGAAAAGGAATATAGACCCAGGATGACAAAAACGAGGTACACAGGAAATTGAGCAAAGCACTTAAAAGAATAATATGCAGTTAAGAGATGAAGCAGTTGAGGAAGTCAATGTGCAAATTGATGGAAGTTTTAGAAAAGCACAGAGCATACAGGACCAGTGCTTGCCAGCCAAAATTGGAGTTACACAGAAAGGTAGAGGCACAGATGTTGACACTACCACATTGAGGGATCTAGCTGAAAAATATGTGGCACCAAACTTAGAAAGGTTAGTAAAGTAGGAGGCTGACAGATGTAAATCACTGATTATTTTTGGCTGGGAAGATCATACAACACATATGGAAGAATATAAAAACAAGAGGAAATGCATACTAAAAGATAGCTGAGGCTATGGGACTACCAGCAGTAATTTCCATAATAGAGGAAAGAATTTGTGGTTATAACCAAGACAAAGAGGTGACCATTATCGTACAATTTGACTTGAAGTCATCAAGCCAGAAAAGGCTAGAAATCTGAAAGGCAAGGTGGAATTCAATGGAATATTCATCATGTAACAAATACAAGGAAGAGAGGAAGAAAACCTAAAGCAAAAGACAAAAACTGAAGAAGCCACATGTGGCGAGAGGATGAAGCAGCCCAGCAAGGACTGCAGAAAGGGTAGATGCCAAGAAATTGGAGTGTCAGACTGAAAGTAATGTATTCAAATATTGTTAGATTAAGAGTTAGTTGTAAACAGCTGGAATTCAAGGATTGTATCGGGGAAAGTGCACCTGATATTATTGGAGTTGTGGAAACAGAGAGAGATAAGGTCTCACCTGTTCTGCCTAGAGGGGTACATGATAGCAAGAAAGGAAAGAGAAGGTAAAGGAAGAGGTTGGATTAGCCCCCTTAATGAGGGAGTCTGAAGTTCCAAGAAATAGTGCAAGATGGCTGATTCAGACAGAACATAATGGGAAAGAAGTGCTTAGTGGCATCATTGTTATATAATCCTCCAAACAAATGCAACAAAGTGGAACAAATAAATAATTATAACAAAGAACAATCCAGATGGTACATAAAGGAGCAAAACACTCACTTCCTTGAGATCATATAGTACTGATGATAGGGGATTTTAATTATAAAGAGATACACGGGGAATTGGGATTCTCATGATGGAGAGTCATGGAGACACAAGACTTTAGTGTATACAGGAAAATTTCCTGTACCAACATGTCAGTGAGCATATTAGGGTGAGAGGGAATGATACACCATCATTACTAGATCTTATTTTCACTCATACTAGCATGGATTTTGGGAACATTACATATGATACACCAGTTGGAAGAAGTGATCATGTTATGCTCAAGTTTGAATATGTGGTAAAAGAGGACATTAACAGCAGAGGTGAGATGAAATAAAGAAAAATTAAATTGAAGAAACTACATAAACTTCCATAAATTCTATGATAACATAAACTGGGAGATTGAATTCCGTAGCCAGGAACCAGAGCTTTCTTATAAGGGGTTCTGTGAACCATAGAAATATTAGGATTGCATTCAAGTATGTAAACAAGAAAATGTTTTGTATGCTATTTATAACATAGACCAAAGCTGGATTATGCCTCAATTCTGGAAATCACGCCAATCTATTTATATCTCTGCCACCCATTCCCTTCAGGAACTCCCTCAAGGGGATGGCCACAGCAAAAGTCTCCATAACTGGTGAACTTCAGTGCCATTTCTTAGCCTTTAGTGCCTCACCCTTAACAGGCCACTGGAGGAGAGCAACTATAGCACAGTGTTTGCAGAGGCTCCTACCTAATGTTCTTACCAACTACTTCTATTAATGTGTCTCCCTAATGTTCCAACCTACTACTGCTATCTACAACTTTTATCTATTGCTTCAACCATTTTGCTAAAAGCCAGGGCTAGTGCATAGTGTTCACAGAAGGAAAATCTAATTACGAAGAATGAGTTGTGTGACTTAAGTGTTGTCGAGTGTTACTTGTGATAATGAGTTGTGCAACACAAGTGTTGTCAAGTGTATTTGTGATAATGAGATATTGTATGTTTGTGGAAATAAAACCAGCAGTCCATGCGTGGGAGAGGCAGAAAGAAAAGACAGCTACCTGTGTCAGAGGAGTGCAACTTGACCACCAATGAATTGTTGAATCATTATGCAGTAGTCACTAACACACCCGATACCCAGGAGGGTAGCACCGGTAACATACCTCCCTGGTCATTGGTTGCCTACCAACTACTACCTACAGAAACTACACCTAAAAAGTAAAAAGATCTGATTTAGAGGGTCCAGGGAAAAGTAACCAAGAACGTACTTAAATTAAGAGGACTTAACTACAATGAGAAGTTGAGGGCAATAAAGCTGTCCAACATGGGAGGATAGGAGAGAGAAAGAGAACTTAAAAACAGCCTTAAGTTTCTAAATAAGCTGGATGATACTGACAGTGGACGATTCAACAGATGCACCCCCATAGTAACTAATGACTCAGAAGCTAGACAAAAAGATCTTCAGAAATGACATGAAGAAGTACTGGTTTGGTACCATGGTAGTGGATGGAATAAAATAAGCAAGGAAATGATGAATGTTGGCAGTTTGCAATGGTTTGAAAGGCTACTTGTTGGCATAAAAAGTTAAGGAAATGAAGCCCTACAAGTGTACAACTCTTCCCGACATTGTACAAATGGGTTAATACACGCACACACACACACCCCTTATGACCTAAATCTATAATTACACTCATCATGTGCTGGAGTAGCATAATTTTTAAGGTCAAGCTGCACAGAAGTGGCAAATTATAAAGTTCTAGCAATGCCATAGGCATTAGAGGTGATTACAATGTTGTTTGATCTTTTAATCAGTGGCTATGTGTTTGTGTATCTGCATAGTAGTAGATTCCATTTGATCCTTATTTGAACGACTATGTTGTTATATGAGAAGAGCCAGTTATTACCACAGTAATAAACCCCTACTTCGGATGGAGGTTGTGAACATACAAGTACCTGTAAGATGGGGCATTAGTGTTTAACTATTTGCTATAGGTTATGAAGGGATGTGTGAATAAAATTTTTTAAGGTGTTTTATTACAAAACAACTTATGCTGTGATACATTAATAGAAAAACTATTGTGTAAGATATTTTGTACCTAAATTACATCGGCCTTTTGTCATTTTCTGCATTGTGAAGATTCCATTGTATGACATTCTGTAAACATTCCAGTCACCCCCATACTGTACAGAATTATTCATTTTTTAATTGAAATACTTTTGTAATTTGTATTTGCAACTAGAATTCCTTTGATCTATTTGTTTCATGTAACTGCTATTATATTAGCTGCCATATTAGTTTCAAACAATTTCATATTGTGTATATTTATCTCATCCAATTTTTTGATGAAATAGCAGGATGTTCAGGCAGAACCTCAACCAAGCACTGTGGTCATTGCACACTTGACACATGAATCAGGTGTACCCTTTCACACAAAATAACCTCTTCTGTCTTACCATTTCTTTCTTGGTCTATCCTTATACCTACTTGCATGTGCATATATCCTTTTTACAATATCTTATATCAGTTCTTTCCATATATTTACACTGTCAATGGACATGATCTTGTCTTCTGTCCATGCATTCCACATTCCCTCTGAGTCCATTTTTCCCACAATCACATTAACCTATCTTCCATACTTGACCTATATTTCACGAGCTTAAATTTATGATCATATATGTCCTCTAAAGTTATCCACATCTCAGCAGCAGATCCACTTTTATTAATTATTCAGTTTCTTTATAATTTCATTATAATTTGCTTGCCTTTCTGTACCAGATCCTTCAACCAGCCATAATGTGCTTTCCAGATATTATCCTCTGCATTTTCATATCTCAGAGACTTTTTTTTTTTTTTTTTTTTTTGCTTTGTCGCTGTCTCCCGCGTTTGCGAGGTAGCGCAAGGAAACAGACGAAAGAAATGGCCCAACCCACCCCCATACACATGTATATACATACATCCACACACGCAAATATACATACCTACACAGCTTTCCATGGTTTACCCCAGACGCTTCACATGCCTTGATTCAATCCACTGACAGCACGTCAACCCCGGTATACCACATCACTCCAATTCACTCTATTCCTTGCCCTCCTTTCACCCTCCTGCATGTTCAGGCCCCGATCACACAAAATCTTTTTCACTCCATCTTTCCACCTCCTTTTCAAATAAAGAAACGTTGCTTTTATTTTTCTTCTTTATGCACTTGCAAAATAATTTTCCACTATCTCCAACTTACAATAAGTTAACAAGTAAAACAATATCATCTTAGTAGCATGGTTAAATACAATTTCCATCTGTCTTTCCTGTTACGATTCTAATGCTTCCATCCACAACCTCTTAAATAATTTAGTGAACTGTGTGTAAAATATCAACAGCAGATTCTGTTTTTGACAGGGAGTGCTTTATCTCCTTTCTCCTCATATGCATTCATTTTCTCTATAAAGACTATTCACCATTTTAATAGTTTTCTGCCCATAAAGATCAAGTGTAGTTCATAACTATTTGTCCTTATGTACTTGTCCTAGAACAGTAATATCACGAATACTCTCCTTTTTTTCATGGCATTGTCATTTTTTTACCTTAATGGTAAATAAATGTCCATAAAATCATTTTCTTTTGCTGAACCTGATACTAATTATGTTATTAATCCATTTTCTAAAGTTTGTACACTTGTCTTTTACATCAATTTTTCATAATCACTTTGAATTGTATGGCACAGTCCATCCGTCCTTGCAAGCTCTCCCTCTTTTCATTTTGTTTCTTTCGTGCAACAGCAATAAAGGATCACATCATCCCTCTCCTCATTGTTGATTGAACATAGATATTTTTCCTTCACTTCCATCTCACTTTACAGTGTAAGTTTTCATATTATTATCTGTCACTTCCTCATAATGCCGTTACTACTCACAAAAGTACTTTTCCTTTTTCATATGATCTTTCAATTTCTTATTTCCATGACAGTTCTTATGATGTACTTAGTGTGTCCATATATTTTTTGTAATGATGGGTTTCCTTATAATATTTTTATATATTTTTTTTTTAAGTTTCCTTGTCTCCAGAATTTATGAAAGAGTATGTTAAAATCACTATTCAAATTGTATCAGATGTTACCACCTTATCATGAGCCATTGTTCATGTCAATTGTCAGTACATTACTAGTTTGTTTAGTTTGTCAATTCTGTGAATATTAAGGATTCTGATAAACATTCTGAGTACTGCTTTTTTTTTTTTTTAAATCAAAGATAATACAATAAATACTAATCCAGGTAATTCTGAAGTGACTATCACTATCCTTTAGTTCAATATGTATTTTTTCTCTTGTGTGGTATCTATTCTTTTTTTGCATGTGTTCATGTTTAATTTTTCATTCTATGTTAATATACTGTTTACAGTTGCTCTGTGAACAAGTCCATCAAATTTCGTTTTCTATCAGCATTATACATATTGTACATCACTTTTATATTTCTTTAAATGAGCATGCAGTATGTTTGCTAGTAATTCCATTTTCCAGATGCATACAAGAGAACTTTACACTCTTCAGACTTCATCTCTTTCATATGATTTATTTTTCTGTTCCCTTCTCTTTGCCTCTTCTTTCTGCCATATGAAAACCAAGTTTTTTAAAATTTACAGCTGTCATCACACTCACTTTGTCTTCACTTCATTCCATTTATCCACTTCTTTGTTGCTACAAAAGTATTTTACGATATCTTCCCCGCCTTCTTTGGTTGAGTGGCTTATCTCAGTTTCAAAGAAATACATATTATCTCCACAATTAAATCTTTAGTAACACTACATATAGCAACACTTACAATTTTAGACAACAGTTTGCTTGCAGAGGTGAGCCACCAAAAGCAGGTAAATAAAAAGTAGGAATTTCAAAGTTACACACCAGAACAGCTGCCAGACTACATAAAAAATGCCTATTCCTTTTTGGTAGTGCCAGGAACATATAAATGAGCACCAGAGGAAAAAATCACCAATTGGCTCCCTCCTCTGTTCCTTCTCTTAGAAAGTAATACAGGAGGGGAGGATTTCCAGCCCCTATTAGAGTAAGATAGTAAGATCACTATCTTACTCTCCCCTAATCTTACTATCCCTAATTTATGTATAATCTCAGATGCTGTTTACTGATGACATGGCTCTGGTGGCAGACACTTGGAAAAACTGCAGAAGCTCATGTCCGAATTACAGAGGAAGTGTGAAAGGAAAAAGTGAGTTAACGTACATAAAGATTCTAAAGGTTAGCATGGGAGAGCCAAGTTGGTTGGAGCGTTGGTCTGAATGGTGAGAACCTGGGAGAAGGGGAGCATTTTACCTGCATGAAAATGGACATGGCAGCAGATGTAATCATGGAAGCTGAAATAAACCATGGGGAAGGTTGGGGGTTATAAGGACCTGAGTGTACTGGGGAAAGTGTGGAAAGAGAGCTTACTTATTGTCTGTGAGGGCAAACATGGAAATGTTTGATGGTATAGTAATCCCAACATAGTTGTAAGAATGTGAGGCATAAAAACAACGAAAAGCAACATTGCTTATGTAATAACATAGAGCAGATTTGTTTTTAGCATAATATTATTCATGGGATAGGGGAGAAAGAATACTTCCTACGTATTCCCTGCGTGTCATAGAAGGCGACTAAAAGGGGAGGGAGTGGGGGGCTGGAAATCCTCCCCTCGTTTTTTTTTTTTAATTTTCCAAAAGAAGGAACAGAGAAGGGGGCCAGGTGAGGATATTCCCTCAGAGGCCCAGTCCTTGCTAATGCGGGAAATGGCGAATAGTTTGAAAGAAAGAAAGAAAAGATTATTCATGCAAACTAATTACAATATTTATGGAACTTGGAATGAAATGAAAATTTGGGTTTTGTTCTTACTTAAGAAACATGAGGTAAAATTAGTAGGACGGAACATTAGGTAGTAGTAGTCAGTAGGAACATTAGATCGCAGCCTCTGCAAACACTGTGCAAGAGCTGCTGTCTGTTTGTGGCCTGTTAAGGAAGAGGCACTAAAGGCTAAGAAGCAGCATTTGAGTTCACTATTTATAGACTCTATTACCATGGGAACAAGCATCACAGATACAGATAGACTAAAGATGAATCTCATAAAGCAAAACTACAACAGAATCTTCAGTGCATAACTATATGGTATTCAGACTACACTTAGATTAACTATGCCATTGCCAAAAAAGATATTAACAGTCTACTTGAATTCCTAGACTACACTCCAAGCCTTATCACACAATGCTCCAATGCACCTGCTAGTTCATGAAATCCAAAACTGGATTGTAAGAATACACTCAAGAGCATAAGAAAGTAGAATTCTGCTGATTTACTGGCAATGTTATTATCAATAGTAATGAAGTAGCAGATGCTGAGACTAAAGCAGCTATAACCAAAAATCTCTACAAGAGAGTTATACCTCAAAGTGATTTTAGGAGCAGAATAAATAATTATGTTTGATGTAAATGGCAAGCTAAATGGGGCTTGGTGTTGAAGTGTGGCATTCCTCCTACAGGAATTCTTTGTTGAGTGAGGATTGGTCATACTAATATATGACAATGACAACTGCAATAGTACCCTGAAACATGCACAAAAGGAATTCCAAAAATACACGAGTCTCTGAGACAAATGAGAATTGCATAATCATTGAAAAAAATATAAGTACTGGAGAAACCTCAAACAATAATGCCAATGTAAACAGTCTGCAAAAATTTTTAAAGAATGCCAAAACAGACAATAATGTATAAATAGTTTTTAAGTTTTTGATATATTTTACATGAAGCCAAAATATATTATATGAAAATATATTTAAGTTTTTGGAGAGAATGAGTGAAGAAAGATTGACCAAGAGGATATATGTGTCGGAGGTGGAGGGAACGAGGAGAAGAGGGAGACCAAATTGGAGGTGGAAAGATGGAGTGAAGAAGATTTTGTGTGATCGGGGCCTGAACATGCAGGAGGGTGAAAGGAGGGCAAGGAATAGAGTGAATTGGAGCGATGTGGTATACCGGGGTTGACGTGCTGTCAGTGGATTGAATCAGGGCATGTGAAGCGTCTGGGGTAAACCATAGAAAGCTGTGTAGGTATGTATGTTTGCGTGTGTGGACGTATGTATATACATGTGTATGGGGGTGGGTTGGGCCATTTCTTTCGTCTGTTTCCTTGCGCTACCTCGCAAACGCGGGAGACAGCGACAAAGCAAAAAAAAAAAAGAAAAAAATATTTAAGTTTTTAGGTATCGTTTCCATACTAAAAAGTTCTCATTTAAACATTAGGTTCTAACTCTTCACAAATCCAACAAAATGAAATTAAATTATATCCATGTAGGGTACCTATAATATACAGTGTCTGCAAGAAACATAGACCATCCTCGATATATTTTCAAAAGCAACAATACAAGCCACGGTTTATTATAGGTACAGGAATATGACGTTCTCAGGGTGATACTGTACACCTGGTCACAGAGACCTGGGTTTCCAATGGATGTTCTTTCTTTACTCTACCTGGCTGTCACTTCATTTTGGGAACTTTGCTTCTGAACACTGTATTTCTTCCACCTGTGCTTCAAAGGTTCTTACCTTTCTAAGAGGAGAAAGCCTGAATTCTTGCCTAGAAGCAAGAAAATGCGAGTACACAAGCTGTCTAGACACACTGGGCACTCACAATGCATGATCATGTGGCTGCTTCCTGCAAGACCTCATCAGTACCTCGCCTCATTCAGATCAAGACACTATGGACCTAGAATAATTCAGCAATCTTGTCAGTTCCATACCCAGATGTCTGAAGATGGTGATCAAGGCCAAGGGAGATATCAAAGCAAAAAAATGTGAACATCACCGTTGAAAATGTATGTGTAGGTGGACAAGGGTTTGTGCAGACACTGTATTGTTCTTGAGTTCTCAGGCAAACATGAATTTGTCAAGATATACAGACAGCTAGATACTGGGGTGATGACATTAATGTTTTCCCTACACTATGTCGTGCTAGGTTTTAAAAATGTCTTGTGATGATATTAATGCCTTCCCTACACTATGTTGTACTGGGTTATAAAAATGTCTTAAGATAGATTAAGTATTCATTCATTAGGCTTCCCTTTATTACTCAACCATCCCTTGTGGACTGCTGCTATATTATTTCAAAACATCTAAATACATTCAAATTTGCCTCTTTTCCAAAAAACTAATATGACATCAGAACTCTTTCCAATTCAAAATATGAGAACTTTGGTATTAAAAGAAAAAAATCCACCAGCAAATTTCATTAATACCTCTTCAGCAGCTAACAAAACACATCCAGTGAAGCCAAATGTAACATTCCAACACTTGGCCACCAAAATTAGACTTTCATATTCACTTATTCTTACACCCATCACTTATACAAAACAATCTAAAACATTTTTACTTTCATAATTTCTAAGGATTGGTATAAATTCATAAGAATGAAACTAAGTAATGGGTAGTTGCTTTTTATTCATACTTAAACACATTCTGAAAATCTTATGTAAAATTCATATACATAATTTATATTTTGTAGAACAATCTATCTGTAAGATCATATAATTTTTTCAAATAATAAAAATTATATTAGTCCTGAAAAAAATGCTATCTTGAAAAAGAGAGTCAAATTGTATAACAGTGATGAAGGCACACTCAAATAACTAAGTATACAACTAACATGGTTTTCACAGTATGTAGATAAATGGGATTACTACAGTGGCTACACCATCATTATCAATGATCCTGGCTATGACTATGTGACTAGCTGCGACCATCATGCTAATCATGGTCTCCGGCCACTGTTAACATGGATCATTAATATGTCATACTTGCTAAGGGTATCTATCACCAGAGCAGATGGTTAGGATAATGTTTTATTATTACCCCACATCAAATCATTAAATATAAGTGAATGTAGCATCACACATTATGGCAGCTTATGATGTTCTATTGATCACCTCTTTTATAATACATTTGTATAAGAATTTTGTATTTCTAAATCTTCTCTATATACAATGCTGTTCATAAGTCTTTTCCCAGTACCTTCATCACAGCCCATTTGTCATTTCCCAATTGTTCATACCAATGACTTCATCCATTCAAGAAAAGGCATAAAAGGGAGGGAATCACAAAAATATATACCAATAGGTTTTCAATAACTTCTAGATTCAATGCAGCATTGACTACTGACAACACAATACCCTACACACTAAAATTAATAGTGGAATTTGGCATTTGCTACAAACAATATGTGCCAACTGCATCATCATTAGCAATAAATTAGGAAAAAATCAATTATATCTGTATTGGGGAAAAAATCCAAAGGGGATGATCTGAGAAATCTTTTACACTTTCAGAAGGATCGTGTAGGTCGTTTGCTTGTCTCTGAAGTGGTGCTTGAGGGCTTCTCGTCATTTGGTGAAGATTCTCCTTTAGAAGACTGTGAGGCAGGTTTCTCCTACATTGCACAAACATGTAAAGAAAAAATAAAAACTAATAATAAGCTTTCTTAAATATCAATCCCAAAAGTTAACCTACATTCTAAGACCCTTTTTAAGATAAAGAACATTATAAGTCATTCAAAATATCCTCAAACAACATAATATTTGTACTTATGTACAGACTGTACTACCTCAACTGATATACCCCTGTGCCAACCTACCTCACTCTGTACCATCACTTTTCTGTCAGTCCCAATAATCTTCATCCTCTCATCTCACTTAGAAGTAATTATTCTCTCAACACATCCCTAAAACATCAATAGTCCTTCCAGCATTGTTTCAGAATACTAAATCACATTCAATCATGTTTAAAAAACAAATTACTACCCTAACCACATAAACTTACCACTCAGCCCTTATAGACCAATTTTCACTGGCATGCATTACTAAGGGGTGCACCAATGAACAAACCTGAGCAAAAGTTGATGGTTCACAATGTATCAATAGTCCCTCAAGAGGTCCAGCTATGTGCCTTACTTTTATGATTTAATCATTCTACCATCCTTGCTGAATGTATTATCCTGATATCAGAATATCTAAACTTATCCATCTTGTGTAGAAAATCATATTGTAGACTTTTTCCTAATTTTCAGATGCCATTATCATATTTTCAGTCGCATTACTGATTTGTCATTTCTTCTAAAACACAACCAAAATATTTTACCTATTCTTATAACTTGCAAAAGTAAAGAACATGTATAATTACCCTTATTACCAAAAACTGGTGTTCAAATGATTTCACTGTGCTGTACAGGATGAACCTCTCTAGGCTGGCAACCTGGAGACCTAAGCAATGCTAAATCATAAAATTTTCTGGTTCGTGGGTAGTCCCCTATAATCTACAATTTTCTTTTTCATACTATCTGCCATTTCCTGCACCAGCAAGGTAGCGTTAAAAACAGAGGACTGAGCCTTTGAGGCAAATCCTCACTTGGCCTCTTCTCTGTTCCTTCTTTTGGAAAATTAAAAATGAGAGGGGAGGGTTTCCAGCTCCCCGCTCCCTCCCCATTTAGTCGCCTACTAAGACACGCAGGGAATATGTGGGAAGTATTCTTTCTCCCCTATCCCCAGGGATAATAATCTACAAATATAGAAAAAATAATTTTGCATATCCTTCACACCATAATAATATAATAAAAGGTGATGAGAATACTTGAAATATACATAGCAAGGCTCTCCTGCAATGACAGGTCATACGATGACATTTGAGAATCAAGGTACAAACTTGGAATAACACGAAGGGCTTGCAATAGTGACATTCGAAAAAAATTCATACAATTAATTCATGATTTTGAATATTTTCTTCCATTAGTAATGATATATCAAAGGATACTGCAAGTCTTTTTAGTCTTAATGTCTCATAAAGATGTCAAAGCAAAACAATATTAGATTCCTAGCCCACAAGCACTAGTAAAATAACCTGCATTTTTATTCCAGCCACTGAAGATCACCCCATAGTGAACACCAAATTTTCATGTTCTTAATGTGCTTTACAAGTCAAAACTACCTACTTAAAAACAATGAGAAACATAAGGGTGTAATACATCAAAAAACATGAATATCACAAACCGGAATGGATACATTTACTGTGGAAGGCTTGACAAACCATACATTATCAAGGCAGCAATCATGCCTGACACTGTACAAATAAACACTAAAAGCTAAGCTTATTTCAGCAGTGGTTGTGGGAGATGACTCTAAAATCTATTTGCTCTGTCAGTGTTATAAAATACATATTAACTAATAACTATGTCCTCTTAATTTGCTGGTATTTTATTATTTAAAGCAACAGAAGAATAGTATGCCATCATAGATGAAGAGACAAACAAACAGACCATGTTTTAAAAGTAATAATGCATTTTACGGTGAGGTCAGAGCAAAGGAAAATTCAATTTCTAATTCATGAGCTCTGTAAAAACTGTATGGATTTCTTTACCACCTACCACCTATTCATCTTTTAAGGACATACTTATATTTCTAACATGGTGCACTTCATACAATACAGTAATGTTCTTTTTCTTTAATAACAAATTAACTACGTTCTGTCTTCTTTCCCCATCATATATTTCATAATGATGGCAGGGTATTATATTTCAAGCTTTGTATCCCACCCATGTGCTTACATAATCGACAAACCTCCTCTGCTACCACCATCACCACCACCAAAACTTTCTCTTTCAAATTAATTTTTGGGATTGTTTGGTTAATTAATACAATATTCCTTTTCTCTAACTATAAAAGTATTCTAAAGTCTGGTAAATTCCCAATTTACGGGTACCTCAGGAGTAGCTATCAGCAATGGATTCTTTTTTGTATATCAAAAAATCAATTTAGGCATCCAGGGGAAATTATATAAGGTTTTTAAAAAGGTTTAAGTATATTTCTAGATGTGTTTCTCTTGCATTCACCCCAAAATTTACAGATCAGCATGGCCCTCCCCAATAACAGTTACAGCTTTCAGAGGTTCTGTTTACTTCAACAAGGTTCTCCTTTACTTTTAGCCCACAATTTGATGATAGACCACTAAAATGAAATATCTCCAAGAACAAAGTACTATTGTTATGCAAGGGGATGTTGTATATATCACGTATACATTTACATTCAACACTTTGTATAATTACATACATTATGCAGAATTTCTCTTAATAAATATCACAAAAGGCTGACAAAAATTGGTCTGGGCATGGGTGAATTTAGATTCAGACACAAATCCCTACCTCTTATATATTCAAGTCCTGGAATAACATATACTTAAATAAAATATTGCATACTTTTTCTTTTTTACATTAAATATAGACCAGTAAACCCTCGATATAAAAGACCCCAATTGACGGATTTCGGATTTAATAGATAAGGCAAATAATTATACATTAATCAATAATACAAATATAAAAATTGAAAAATCTCAAACGCCCTACCATGTGCATTTCATATTGTACTTGTTTCTGGTAGCATGGGGTGTACTTGCTATGTTTTGGTGTCAGTCTGCCTCAAGCTATCATGTGGTCAGGTTGTAAACAGAAAATTATGACTTTATTACACAATTTTGCAATCCTTCCAATTCAAGATGGCATCAAGTGATACAGGAGTAAAAAGAAACCATGTGAACTGCATATAGTATAAAAAAAAATGGCCCATAAGTTACATTCGATTTAACAGACTCGGCATTAAAGGAAACCCCCCTCACCCCTATTAATCCATCAAATCAAGGGTTTACTGTACTTTTATCTACCTGAAACCCTACAACTTTGTGGAAAGCATGAGCCATACTTCCTGATCGTCTGAGAGGTGGGGAAGTGAGTGACACCTAGCTATTTGGGAAGGATGCATGATTTCTCATTGAATACAAATTCACCACTATTGCAGCCATGTATATTTATATTTCATATGAATCAACAGTCTGCTTCATTAAATAACGGAAAAGAGAAATCATTAGAAGTCTTTGTTATACATATGTGTTATGTCATCACTTAACATCTTGATCTCTCACTATAATGTACATTCTAACACATTTTAACTAATTTATATTAACCCCTTAACTGTAAACTAAAGTTTCCCTTCTCCAGCCCTCATGATTCATGTTTTTCAGGTTGCTAAAATGTATTTAATCTTTCAAGTTCAAAGATATTAATATACAATTAAAAACAAAAATCACTTCAGAAATATATTTCATTCACTACTTTCAATAAGAATGTGCAGAAGTTCTGAAAATGCTTCAGCCCAACATGCTAAAAAGTGTGGGAGTAAAACCTGAGTGTATATACCACTGTGCATGCTTTGTCATTTATCTACACCAAAAAATCTATAACCAATCATCATTGTTTTATCTCATATGATTCTTCTCTTACAACAATCAACATGACTCTCTTTTATACTTGATCATTGTTTCCCACATTGGCAAGGCAGCACCAGGAACAAAATCAATATCAATAAGCAGAAGCGAGTCAAAGGATGGGTGAGGGGGTAAATAGTTCTGGGTGCACTAAAGAAAGTATGGAGAGGTCAATGTCCAGGAGGGTAATAATGAGTATGGTTGAAGGTACAGCAGTCCCTTCAATGTTATATGGATGCAAGGCATGGGGTATTGATGAGGAAGTGCAAGTGCGAGTGGATATGTTGGAGATGAAATGTTAAATGACAATATATGAGGTGAGGTAGTTTGATCAATTACAGGATAAGAAAAAGGTGAGGAAAGAAAAAGTGCATGGTTAAGAGGGCTGAAGAGGGTGTGCTGAATTGGTTTGGACATAAAGAGAGAATAAGTGAGAAGAGGTAAACAAAGATATATGTGTTAGAAGTGGAAGGATCAAGGAGAATGGAGAGAGTGAAAAAGAAGTTATCGTGCCTGAACATGCAGGAAAATGAAAGATAGAGTGAATTGGAAATGCACTGTCAATGGACTGAACCAGGGCACGTGAAGCATCCAGGGTAAAACAAGGAAAGGTTTTTAACACGTATATCCTCTTTGTCAACCTCTCCTCATTCATTCTCTCCATATGTAAACATGTACAAAATATAAAATGGAAAATAAGTATGATAAAAGTGTGTACTGTATATACAAAATATGTAAATGATATGTATGAGTAGCATGAAATTACTACTGAGGCCCTAATCAAGACCATTTTATTAACATTACACATTTTTTGTATACCCTAGCCTGAGTTAAGCACCCATTCTCTTGACCATCCCCCATGTAAGGATGAGCATATAGGCTGACTGTGGACCAACTGCTAAAACCAGGATTTGAACCTTTGTAGTCAACCCTGGGTGAATGTAGAATAAACTCATGACTGGAAAAACTATAATCTTCGTATACTTACAGAGGTAACTAGTATCCATGCTGCCTAACAAGGCTCTCTCCTGTCCCCAAAACACCTTCTATACCAAAATCTTTAGGTACTTTTTCAATAATGTACAATTTAGATATATTCTAGAAAAAATCTTAATGTCTTTTTTTCATAAATTTTGGGACAATGTCCCTCACTGATGTTTTAGTGCAGAATACCAGCACTTCTGTGGTAGTTTAAATGTCATTTGTCTTGAATTCTGTAGCTCTCCTGTTATACAATGCAGTATTCCCAAGGCATGATTACTAACCACACTACTTACTATTTACTCATTTCTGTATAGTATGCTTTTCCCTTCATAACCAGTTTCTGTTACTTTACAGGATTCCACACTATTCAGGAAACTAGAGAGGATCCTCTAAACACTCTGGGTTGTTGAGGATCTACTGTACAGTTGTCTCTGATGCAGAGCACGTATGCACTGAGTGCTGAGCTGATACTATGTTACGCAAATTTCAGACAATGCTGCGGCATTAAGAAAGCTGAAATACCATACTTTAAGAAGCCAATTGGGAGTATCCAACAATCTGACAGCAGTTTACTATATGACTGTCACTACAACCGTGCCATGTTACCTTCACTAATTATGTTAATCTTACCTCACTCTGATCTGCTTCCTTAGGATCCTTCAACAACTTCAGTACAGGTTTCCTAATGACTCGTGGCTTGAGGGCTAAGCGGTTGACCTGACTTACGTTCTTGGGCTTCTTGATAACCCTACGGATTGTTGCTGTGCTTCCTGGTTTGCTGTGCTCTTCTTCACCTCCTCCCTCACCTTCTTTGCCTTCACTACGAGTTCCGCCACTTCCTCTGTTGGATCTGTTGCTGGCCCTGCCACCTCCAGTGCCACCCCCACTCCTTGGTCCCCGTTTTACAGATAAACGCTGATACTCTGAAACAATAAATACACCAAAAATTCAATTATTTATTGATTGAGCTTGATCGCCATTTCCTACGTTAGCAAGGTAGCACTAGGAAACAGACAAAGAAAGATCCATCCACTCTTACACATATATATATGGACATAACAAACATATACATTCATATTTTTTTCATACCTATTCGCCATTTCACGCTTTAGCAAGGTAGCATCAAGAACAGAGGACTGAGCCTAAGAGGGAAAATCTTCACTTGGCCCCCCTCTCTGTTCCTTCTTTTGGGAAAGTAAAAACTGGAGGGGAGAATTTCCAGCCCCCTGCTCCCACCCATTTCAGTCATCTTCTATGACATGCATGGAATATGTGGGAAGTATTCTTTCTCCCCCATCCCCAGTATATATGATGGCTACAGACTGAGTGTGAACAAATGTGGCCTTTTTTGTCAGTTTATCTGGTGCTACCTTGCTGATGCAAGGGGTGGCAATGCCATTTTCTATGGGGCAAGATGAAGGTAAGCGAGTATGAATAAGTACATGTGTATATATGTATATGACTGTGTATGCATATATGTGAATTTGCTGACATGTATATGTATGTATATGTGAGTGTATGGGTGTTTATGTATATGTATACCCCACATGTATGTACATATTCATATATGCTCGTCTTTATCCATTTTCCAGCCCCACCTCACTCCACAAGAAACATATATTCATATTTGCTCGTCTTTATCCATTTTCCAGCCCCACCTCACTCCACAAGAAACAGCATCATCACCCCCTGCAACAGCAAGGTAGCACCAGGAAATATATGGAGAAAAGCCACATCCACTCACATCCATTCTCTAGCTGTCATGTGTAATGAATGCACCAAAACCACAGCTCTTTATCCATATCCAGGCCCTACAGACAAGAGGCACTTGTATTCCCTTATATTCTGCCAAGTGAAAAAAAATAATCATTAACTTGCAAATATTTGCATGCCATGATATCCGTCTTTGTCTAATGAATATATATTTAAAGATTTGAACCTCTCATCATTCAGCTCTGAGTTACAGCACTTGGAAAAATATAAGATTTTTCAAGTGAATCCCTAAACATGTCTCAAAATCTAATCAGATCATCATCTCCACAGTGAGCACTAACAGTTAATGCATGAAGTTTCTATCATATGTTGTTCATGAGTTACTGTGCTGCTGTACCATGAATGTGTCCACAGACAAACAAACATGGGTAAGATGTCCCATAAAATTTTTTATAGCGGCCTGAGTACTGCATTAGCCTGAACAATACATTAGATAAGGTAAGGTATATATAATGAATATTCTTTTTATTTTGTACATGCCATTTCCCAACAGGAACAAATGAAGAAATGGCCTCACTTGCTCATATCCACTCTCTAGCTGTCAGGTATAATGCACTGAAACCAGAGCCACCTATCTATGATCAGGTCCCACAGACCTTTTCATGGTTTCTCCTGACCCCTTCACATGCCCTAGTTCAGCCCAATGATATCACATCGTCCTAAGTAAACCATATCACTCCTTATTGCTCTATCCTTTACATGCCTCACACCCTCCAGCATGTTCAGGCCCCAAGCCTTCAAAGCATCTTTCACTTTAGCAAGGTAATGACAGGAGTAAACATGGCCTCATTTACTCAAATCTACTTTCCAGCTGTTGATCTGAACCCCTATTCACAGTCAAGCCCCAGAGACCAATCCATATATTCCTAACACTACTTCATATGCCTTAGTTCAGCCCACAGACAGTATGTTGCCTCTTGTGCACCACAATAGTCCAATTCATTATACCCAAAGGATGCTTCTCATCCTCCTGAATGTCCAGGCTCCAGTAACTTAGGACCTCTTTCACTCCAACCCTCCATCTCCTTGCTTTACCTGTCCTCTTTCTCTCTCCACTTTTAACACATAAATCCTCTGAATCTTGATTTAACATGATCACAGCACACATGACAACCTACAAACCACATTCATCCTATCCCATACAGCTGACTGAGAGGGGACAAGACTAACAGAACTGACTGAAGACGCTTTTCTAGAACAGTTAATCAAAAAAGTAAATAGAGGTAAAACATTCTTGATCTTGTCCTCACCAAGGACACAAACTTAATCAACTCTTGTGAAGTAGGCGAGAATTTGTCAAATAGCGATTACAGTTTGATTAGATTACAGATAAATTTAGATCATGAAATAAATGACATCAAACTCTTGATCCCAGATTATAGGCAAACAAATTTTGAAAACATTAGACACAAAATCAGCAGTACCAACAGGACAAAACTTCCTGATGTTCATATGGTAAAGAAAATGTGGAATAATTCTAAAAACACCCTACTTGAGACTGAAAATAAACATATTCCACAAATTACAAAGAGAAATTGCAATATTTTAAAACCATCATGGATGAATAGGAGAATAAACAAACTAATTTGCCAAAAGAAGAAAACATATAGGAAATTCACATCAAAGGGATAAAGAGAAAGTAAGAAAGTCATAAGACAGAGTAAATGAGGAAGAAAAAAGAATTTCCTTGAAAGTTAAGAACAGTCCAAAGGAATTCTTCACACATATATATAAGACAAAGGAGGACAGTAAAAGGAATTGGACCATTATGAAATGAACATGACACACTAACTACTGACAACAGAGTAATGGCTCCGTATTCACAACTAAAGAAAAATCTAAAATACTGCAACCAACGAAAATGTTTCAAGGATCTGAGGAAGAAAAGGTGAAGGTTAGAGACATAAAGAACTCTGAAGTCCTTAAATACCTCAACCAATTAAATCCTAACAAATCCAATGGCCCGGATAACTTAGCTCCAAGATTTTCAAGAGGTCAGGATGCAGCTGATATACCCCAAATCAAAAATATTCAACAAATCTCTATTGGATGGTCAGGTGCCAACTGACTGGAAACTAGCAAATTTTACTCCTGTATATAAAAAAGGAGACAAAATGTGTGCCTTGAACTACTCCCAATTAGCCTTATGTCAATGTTAGGTAAAACAATGGAAAAAATAATACAATATAAAATCATCAAGTTTCTAGACGATCACAAAATCATATCAGATGACCAACTCGTTTCCCACGACAAAATATCCTACCATACAAATTTGTTGGAATCTTTTGATGCTATTTAACAGACTTGGAATGAAAAGTACCATCTGTTGTACTATACTGAAATTTCTAAAAGACTTTCGAAAAAGTACCTTAAGAAACTTTTTAATAAACTCAAAGAACATGGAATCGGTGAAGAACTCTGTACATGGATCAGAAACCAGCTTACTGGAAGAAAGCAGTGTGTAGTATTAAACAGCAAAGCTTCAGACTGTCTAAACGTAATGAATGGTGTGATACAGGTCGGTCCTAGGACCCATTCTTTTCGTAACATACATTAATGACCTAGAACTTGGTCTCATATCTAAGATCTTCAAATTTGCTGATGATACTAAACTAGGAAGTAGACCTGTAAACAGACATGACTGTGAAATGATTCAAAGCGATCTTAACTTACTAGCAGAGAGATCAGACAGATGGCAAATAAAGTTCAATGTAAACAAGTGTAAAGTTATGCACTTTGGAGACAAAAATATACGTTACCACTACAAACTATTCAGAAACTCTCTAACTAAATCAAATGAAGAAAAGGACCTTAGAGTTGTCACTAGCAACAATCTAAAGTACACTAAGCAGTGTCAAGCAGCAAGTTAAAAAGACAACCAAATGCTTGCTTTCATAGCCAGGAACATCAATTGCAAGACACCAGAAACAATTCTCACATTTTCATAATTCTCCAGTAAGAACACACCTTGAATATGCAATCCAGTTTTGGTTCCCAAACTATAAAAAGGATGAGGAAAAATTAGAGCAAGTACAAAGCTAAAAGATAAAGTAAGGACACTGGAAAAATCTTTTCCTTTAGGTGTGTTGAGCACTGGAATAAGTTATCATCAGACGTAGTGAATGCTGAGACCATTAATACCTTCAAAAATGGTTTAGACAAATATTTTATAAATTCAGGTTTGCACTTGAGAAAAATGCCAGAAATGAACTGTTAAATGACAGCAGTGATGGGGACAGCAGAAGGCTAATGTGCAGCAGTGAGGACTTGTGATAGCTTAAAAAACTGCTGAGAAGAATTACATTTTCCCTGTCAAGGTAAACACTTTTTTTTCCCCCGACAACCCAGTCATGGGCAAATCAGGCCTCCTGTTGTCTGTCTTTCTCATGTAAACTCATCACTTTTACCTTGCTGAATGTCAAGCCTGATACTTCAATATATCTGACAGTCCTTCTAAGTACTCACTCTATTTCTTTTAAACATATATTACAATCTGCATGTGCTGTTCATTAACTTCCTCATTACTGTCTACCTAAAATCTTGAAAAATGCTTTACTTCATACAGTTCAGTTTCATATTACTAGCACAAAATCTAAAGCAAAAAGCTATAAGTACTGAGATATGTAGATGGCTAAAGAAATCTGTTTCTAGTACACCTTCAACATACTTTTTAGGATCTTGTTTCTCTTGACTGGGAGGGTTCTTCTTCGAGTCTTATACCCTCCTAATCTTTTCTTCGGGTCACCCAATCGAGATCCCTTTACTAAGGTTGACCTCTCACTTGATCTGGTGACTCTCTTGGTTAGTGGGCGAGATCTACTAGGTGAGAGCGGACGTTTTCCTCCTTCAGATTTTCGGGATTCAATCCAAAGTCTTAGATCATCTGGACGTCTGAAATACAGTCACACTGTACTAATTAAGAAAGAATGAGTTTTTGTCTAATGTTTTGAAAATAAAGAATTACAAGTGATCACATATATCAGTCTGCCTTTATCGTAATTTAAGGTGTCTGAATGAAAATCTAAACATGTTACTGTAATTTTCATACTGACAATCATGGCATGTAAAAAAATTCATAGAAGCTAAAGTGTTTCTTATGAACAACGTTATGATGAACAGCTACATATAACAAAATCTTAGTGTTACCCAAATGTAGGTGCTAAAAAGGGTGGGGGACTCACCTGCTTCTGTTCTTATCTCTAGGTGAAGTAGCTCTGCGAGAAACTCGAGGTCTTGTAAGTGGACTCCTCCTGGTAGTCTGAGTAGCTGGTGATGGTCCCAGCCTGTCCTCTATTCTCCTGCTCCTATCCCTATCTCTACTTCCTTCTCTTCTCCTGTCTCTTGCTGTATCCCCCCGATCACTGCGACCAAGAGGTGAATGGGGGCGCCTTTCATCACGCAATCGGTCCTTTTGGTGGGCTTGGCTTGAACTTGAGTGACTATCTTTACCCCAACCCCTGACATCACTACTGTTACGATACTCTGAATTACGTTCTGCTCTTACGCGCTTTGCTGATTCTGCATCATGAGATCTTTCACGTGATCCAACTCTTCTCTCCGATTCTTTTCTCTTATCTCTGTCTCCTCTACTCCTGTCAGTACCCCTTCTGTCAGTAACACTTCTGCTATCTCGAGTGGGACTTCTGGTTGTGCTTGAGATACTTGCTTTGTTGCCATACCTAACAAAGTACATCAATTAATTAAAACTCATGTTTTCTTGTATTGTACATTTCAACTACAAGTACAGCAAGGAAATGAGCACTCCTATCCTTTGTCAGCTTCCTGGGTTAACAAAATCTATTCCCAGAAAAGATACAAATCTGTATATGATTTATCCACCTAAGGAAACTGAAATGAAGCTACTGATAATACATGAACAGCAGTGGTATATCTAGGGTATGGCAGGTACCCTGGGCGCCACTTGAAGGGGGCGCCATTCAACAGGTTTGTTTTTTGACATATACTACCCGACTGACATTTTTAACGGTCTGGTTTTGCGAGATAAAAAAGAAACACCTACTTTTCAACTATAGTAACATTTTGCTACTATCAGTTGCATTACCGCTTCTACATTATAATTTTGATCAAACAAGTCTTTAACTTTAAGTCTTTTAGAAGAAGGAGACACTATATATATATATATATATATATATATATATATATATATATATATATATATATCCTTTGTCATTCTTTCCTCACTCATTCTTTCCATGTGTCCAAACCATTTCAACACACCCTCTTCTGCTCTTTCAACCACACACTTTTTATTAGTAAACTTCTCTCTTACCCTTTCATTATTTACTTGATCAAACCACCTCACACCACATATTGTCCTCAAATATGTCATTTCCAACACATCCACCCTACACCACATATTGTCCTCAAATATGTCATTTCCAACACATCCACCCTCCTCCACACAACCCTATCTACAGCCCATGCCTCACAACCATACAACATTGTTGGAACCACTATTCCCTCAAACATACCCATTTTTGCTCTCTGAAATAACATTCTCGCCTTCCACATATTCTTCAACACTCCCAGAACCTTTGCTCCCTCCCCCACCCTGTGACTCACCTCCGCTCCCATGGTTCCATCCGCTGCTAAGTCCACTCCCAGATATCTAAAACACTTCACTTCCACCAGTTTTTCTCCATTCAAACTCACCTCCCAATCAACTTGTCCCTCAATCCTGCTGAACCTAATAACCTTGCTCTTATTCACATTTACCCTCAACTTTCTTGTTTCACACACTTTATCAAGCTCAGTCACCAACTTCTGCAGTTTCTCACCCGAATCAGCCACCAGGGATGTATCATCAGTGAACAACAACCGACTCACTTCCCAAGCCCTCTCATCCACAACAGACTGCATACTCTGAGAATATACTTGGTATTAAAGAAATATCCACTCTATCTTGGAATCCCACATTAAAGAAACAGCTAAGTCTGCCTCTAAGAAACTGGGAGTCTTGTTTAGATGTCAAAATTTCCTTTCTCCTGAACAGATGCTCCATTTAAACAAAGGATTGATCCGTCCTTGTTGTGGAGTACTGCTTTCACATCTAGTGTGGTTCTAGCTCTGCAGCCATACTTGACGACTTGAGTCGAAAGCAGTCAGACATAAACTCTCCCAGGCTAACTTCAAAACTTGACCTGCTTACCCTGTGCTGCAATGTTGGTTCACTTTCCCACTTCTATAGGTATTACTCGGGTATTTGCTCCAAAGACAAGCTGCTTGTGTGCCCCACTAAGTAATACTTGCAAAACTACTGCATCACATAGTCACTGTGTGGCCATTGGCAACTCAAGGGTGGGCCACTTCAATGACCGTTTCTTTCCCTACACCTCATAGCTTTGGAATTCTCTACCCTCTCATGTCTTTCCCTACAACTATGATCTGAAACTTTTCAAAAGACAGGTTTTTCAATTCCGCCAAAATTTGGCAATACTTTCCCTTGTCTCTTCTTTTTCATTTACCTCTCTGTATTTCAATTAAGGCCCAGCCTTGTACAAGGAGGTGATAAGCTGCTCAAAATATAACCAACTCTTGAAAATATATAAACAAAATTTTAAACGAAGTTCATGCCTTTTCTAGATCTATGCATGGCTGGAAGTTTAGTACTGCGAAGAGGTCATCTAGCATATGATCTCCCAAACACAACACTGTGTCAAATATATATTCTATACATACCCAGAATATAAATTTTCCCATGAATATTTTTCTATCATGTAAAAACAGTTATCCATATAAAGCTATTACTACACTCTCACAAGAAAATTATGAGGAGGCTAGAAAATCCTGCAGCTACATCATGCATCTGGCAACACAGAGAGAGCTGCATTATCTTGAAAGTATGCACACGTTGATACAGAAAGGTTAACCATATCCAAGTGAGTCCTACATCATCACCACTGGGAGAAAAGGTCCTATATATTTTCCTTACTAAATACGCTTAATACATTTTTTTCTTACTTACTGCCACACAGGGAAGTAGGTCATGAAACTGACTTGCACCGACAAGTAAATTTTTTCCCTGTAAATTATATAACAAATCTAAATACTTGATTACTGAAAAATGCACAATACCAGATGAGGTCCAGTCCCAAATTATTTAGAAGACTGGTATTCCAAAAACATCATGCAGAATGTTTAGAACTTTTCTAAAAATCTTACATTCATTTTTAATACAAAATGTGCAATTTCCAAACCTCTCCTTTGACCTTGTGTGCTCATAGCTCTGTTCTCTGCTATTTCTTGTTTGCCCTCTCAAGTACGGGCTCCTTGGAGAAGGTGGTCTTCTGCTAGGTGGTGAGGGAGGTCGTCGAGGGGAAGTCATACGTCGTGGTGGGGAAGGAGAACGGTACTGTGTTGCGATGGTGGGCTGTAGTGCTGGGCTCCTTCTGCTGCTTGACGTATATCCTATGTACAAAAACGAATGCAACAGGTAAGTAGATTTGACAAGATATTTTTTTCTGAATCATGTTTCATCAAAATCAGACCCTTTTTGGAAAAAAAAAAATCCAACAATCCAACACTATAATCATCGATAACCACAGAAGACATCCTAGGGTTCAGAACCCGAGAAGCTGCCAGCTTCAACCAAACACCACCACCATTACTTCCCATCCCACTACTCTATCTAGGAGAATATTCAACTTAATAAGATATGAAAGGGATGTGGGTATACATCAGCTATAAATCAGTTTACTTCACTTTCACTGGAGCAATAAATAAATTCCTTCTTGAACCCAGAGTGCAGAATTTGGCTCTTCATGGATCATGAAGCTTCCAACAAAAACACACAAGCAAAAATACAAAAATATAATTATAGAAGCACACAAAAGATACTTTACACTCATCTTCGAAAATGTACCAATCCCAAATCAAACACAACATTGCCATTTATCCTTTATGATTCCCTACTACATTCCAGGCCATTAAAGTGGAATTTTCCTGACTAAATGATGTCATATTTTTCTTACATATATTTTCAGGGTTACCATACATATACCTTGAAATGGTTATGGATGTCTTCTAATCCCACAGTTCAGTCCATGACCAACCTTTTAAGATCTGTTCTGAAAACTTTATAGTTGTGATCTGGTCACTCACAATAGGAAAGTTTAAAGCTTCAACCCTTACCTGTGACTCAGCTTTCCAAACTCTAACACCATTTTCGTTAAACTTCCATGGACCTTCTCTTTAGCTCTTTGAGCCTCTTTAGGTGTGGTGACCAAACATGAAAGGCATTCTAGTTTTGGCCTTGAGAAGGATATGTTCCTTTTTTCTTTTGTTTTTCACACTATCAACCTCCTTCTAAACATTTTCTTATTCTCCCTAGAGTATGCTGATATTCGCTCACCTCAACTCTCTTTTGTCCTCTTTTTTCAACCCCTGCACCTTTCTCTTGTGCTCTCCCACTTACTCGCACTTCATTTAATGACCAGCCCCAAGGAGAGGATGACCAGCCGGGTTGGCTGTGGGCCATCTGCCATGACCAGGACTTACACCTGCACATATCTATATGTAAATTCATGATCAAAGTCACTAACCACTATACAATGGAAGCTCATAAGGCCATTGTTCATTTGTTCTTCATACTACCTAACAGAGGTAAATGAGGTAGTTTGGTATCAAAAACATAAACAAAGAAGATTACCCCAATCTGTACTTACTTCTGGGACTTGTGGCAGGGTATCTGGAGTAGCTCCGTGACACTGATGTCTGTGGGGACGGAGGTGAAGGAGGCCTTGCATGATGTGGTGAAGCTGACCTTAGATCACGTGGATACTGTCCAGGAGGACCATACACCACACTATCACCAATCACATACCTGCGAGTTGTCAATAAATTTAGTGCTGAAACACCAACCATAACTGTAAAATCAGCACAAAGAAAACTTATTCATTTACATTAGTTACAATAAATTCAAAGAAATTACAACCCATCAATTTCCTTTCTTAAAATCCTACAATTTTTCCAAAATTTGTATTACCTATTTGTTCTGTTTGAGAAGTGAGTTTTACACTTGTAAGGACACATCTCTTGAGCATTCCTTACTATCATACAATTTCTTTAATATAGGTAAGCTGTCTGCACATGTAAGTAGAGTGAAAAGCCAATCCAATATTGTATCATTAACATTAGGATCTGACTAAAACTTTAGTATCAATCATTTTCTTTTTTCTTTTTAGGCTGTTCTTGACACTATCAAGCTCATGTGGGAAGTAGCAAGCATATATATGAGAAAAAGATATATATACAAGGTAGCACAAGGAAACAGACGAAAGAATGGCTCAACCCACCCACATAAACATGTATATACATACACATCCACACACACACATATACATACCTATACATCTCAATGTATACATATATATACACATAGACATATACATATATACACATTTACATAATTCATAGTCTGCCCTTATTCATTCCCGTCGCCCCTACCACACATGAAATGACAACCCCCTACCCCCGCATGTGCACGAGGTAGCGCTAGGAAAAACAACAAAGGCCACATTCGTTCACACGCAGTCTCCTGCATTAGCGACGTAGCACAAGGAAACAGATGAGGGATGGCCCAACCCACCCACATACACATGTATACACATAAACGCTCACACACGCACATATACATACATATACCTTTCAATGTATACATACATACACATACACAGGCATATACATATATACACATGTAAATATTCATACTTGCTGCCTTCATCCATTTCCAACACCACCCTGCCACACATGAAATAGCATCCCCCCCTCCAGCGAGGTAGCGCTAGGAAAAGACAAAAATATGAACTCACTTTTTTATACATATTCTTTATGTACTTTCATTCAAAAATGGGAAATAGAAAATTTGAATATGACACAAACCCTTCAAAACCTTGCCTCCAACACTTCCCTGGGATATCTACACTTTAACTTTTTACATAACCTTTCACTCTTACATCCGTTTCCTTGTCATATGAGGCATGTCAGCTCACCCCATTTCATTCTTTCTTACATATACTTTTCCTTTCATATGGAATCCTTTCATTCTAAAACAGGAGGCAGAAACTCTGAAGAACATTTTCATCCTTAATGGGACAATGATAATAAAAAACTCATCAGATTATAACACAATTAATATCACAACCTTCTCAAACGTCCATCACCTTTTTCATCCAATTTCTTTCAATTACTGGTACATTCCAATTCTTTTTAACCAAAACTCTTTCATACATCCCAACATTATACACACTAAAGGGAAATAAAACCTCAAATCAAGTGTAATTTGGTTGCTAAACATCACAGGAAGGACATTCTTTCCCATGTGTAAAAGTGTTGTTTACCCTCTGATATCATATTCCATACTAAGCTACCTATTCTCATCTCAGAAGCTGGCACCCTAAAAGCCTGGAAAGGGCATATGATCTGTCAACTTCCTTAAGATAAAACCACTCCTGAGATTCAAGATATGTAAAGGTGTAAATATGGTATAATGCATGGATGTGACCCTGTATCAGGGAATGATACAATTACATAAGAGGGATAACTTGTACCAACCTGTCCAGATACTGACGTTCAGGAGAGCGTGGAGGTGGAGAGTAACGATCATAGTCCCCATAACTCCCACTGATACTTTGTAAAGGTGACCTGAGAACATACCAAGAAAATTCTACAGTCTGAAAAAAGTTATTTGAACATATACCCAGTAAAAATCTACACACTGAAATACTAGGACATCTATTTAAGTGCATGCAGCTAATAAGGACACTAAGAAAAGTGGACTGGAAGTAATGATAACAAAGGAAGATATATGATATGAAGGAATTGGACAAAAAGTAAAAACTGGCAAACTATTAGTAATATATGGAGAGAATACACTATAGGAGAGTAACTTAAGTATGAGTATGATGAGTGGCACTGGGTGCTAAGAAAATGAGGTAAGATGAAATGATTAAAAAAATTATGCAAATGCAGTATTACGAAAATATGAGTGTGCAGAAATGTGCAAAACCACTGTATCAAAAAAAAGGATCAATACAAGTTCCCTGCTGTGTAATGAGATTGGTCATTAAAGTATGAAAAAAATAAAAATTTTCTTTAACACAAGCATATCCATAACACACAAATAAAGTTCATGCACTACTTAAAATCAACTACTTCATACACCTGTACACCATAAGCAATACCGCACAGCATACAATGTGTGAGAAAAAATATAATTACAATCTGAAGCTTCCCCAAGAAAAGTGCAAAAAAAAAAAAGTACTCTCCAGGATGGTGTCCAGCAAGTTGAGAACCTCCTAATTCCCAGAGGTTCCTCCAACTCCTTGCTCTCTGGTAGGGTGACAGCCCTTCACCCTCCATTAGCCAACAATTCAGCAGTTGCATCCAAACCCCACCAAGCGATGATGTTATCATCCCAATGGATGACATATGACGTTTGTCCACCTAAGAATTCTTGAAACAAAGGATGTCTTCCCAATAGTGGTCACCGTCAATATGAAAAAGATTTCTAGAAAGAAAGGGGAAGAGACTGGGCAACAGAAAACAACCAGAATATTTGGTTTTGGAAAAATGCCCTGGAGAGAAAGTTTTTCATTCTTGGACTATGGGACAAAATAATCCTGGAGAGAAAAGCGTTTTAAAGATGAAAAACTGTCTCCTTATGGCATATAAATACAATCTTATCCAAAAGTAAAATGACCACAAACATAATTCAAAGATTATCCTGTGGCCTAGAAGCAATCCTCTACCTCACAGGTGGTAGGCCTGATGCCACACAAGATAGGTATTCAATGACTAGGATAGTTTTGGAATTGGTATTACGTTGGCTAGTATCCAGCTCTTTGGGCTTTTGTTGTGTAGCCAGAGGTGGTTCAAGATATTTGTAAGTATTTGGAATGAAAATGGGCCACAGTGCTTTTTGTGAAAGTTTCCTAAATTGTCAAGGCCTGTGGCATGAGAGTTCCTTAAGGTTTGAATTGCATTGCTTTAATCAGTGGGAGTGAAGGGTGCATGTGCAGCTGTCTTTGAATGGATTTTGTGAAGGTTTTTCATGACTCCTATTTAGGTATGAGGTTGGTTTATAGCTGATTTTTGAGTACAGTCTCACGAGTATATAACAAAACAGCAAACTACACAGATTAGAGTACCCAGAGCAATCACTGGCCTCCTAGCAAACACAAACACTCAACAAAGCCTAAGATTGCAGTAATTCAACCAAGGAAATGTATCCTGATCACTGGCCTCCTAGCAAACACAAACACTCAACACAGCCTAAGGTTGCAGTACTTCGACCAAGGTAATGTATACTGCTTTAGAATGAGAAATTCTCCAACGAGATGGTACTACCAATGATAGAGCTTTGCCAATGGTGACTTTTCACTTGTGTTGTTCCCTCCACCTCTGACATATATATCCTCTTGGTCAATCTTTCCTCACTCATTCTCTCCATGTGACCAAACCATTTCAAAACACCCTCTTCTGCTCTCTCAATCACACTCTTTTTATTACCACACATCTCTCTTACCCTTTCATTACTCACATGATCAAACCACCTCACACCACATACTGTCCTCAAACATCTCATTTCCAACACATCCACCCTCCTCTGCACAACTCTATCTATAGCCCATGCCTTACAACCATATAACATTGTTGGAACCACTATTCCCTTAAACATGCCCATTTTTGCTCTCCAAGATAACATTCTCGCTTTTCATATACATATATATGGATATTTACCCTGGGAAGGGTGGGAAGGCAGACAAGAGCAAAGAATGGCAGAGGAAATGTCCTGCACATTCAAGGAGCCAGGAATTAAGCATGGCTTGGCTGTCCAGCAGGATAATGACATCATCCCTTGGTCATGGTTGCTGATTGGTTGGGGATGAACCTGCAGAAGGATTGGTCACAACCACTAAATGGCTGGTAAGCTAAAAGTAAAGGCCTAAAACCTTACCAGGCAAGGGGTCAGAGGATTTTTACCCCTGAGAATTAGAAGATTTTCTCAACTCACAAGAAAGAAATTACATAATTTAATCATTCTAACTTCCCCAAGCATATGGGAATAAAGTCAAATAGGTAAACAGATAATACTTACCATAGGAATAATTTGGAAGTTCCTTGAGCCCACCAAAGTTTAGACACTGCCAAAATTCATTATATGACTCATGATCAATATGTTATTGTCATTTGTAACCAACAATGAAATTCCCTGATCCACCAAAAAAAAAAAAATTGGGTCCAATAAGATTTCATGGTGCTCATAACTTGGTAATATTAATGCTCCAAGACTTTCAAAGATCCTTTCAAGCAATCAACTCCAAAATTCTTTACCTTTCAGCTATAGAAGGTGGTGGGATAATTTGATAAAAAATACATTAATGAAGATCTCCAGTCTAAATACCCATACTCAAAAATCATTCAAAACCTTAATGCTCTCATATCCAAGATCCCTGCCAAAAAGGCACTTGGGTATTCCAAGGGTTACCACTCAATAATGCTTGGGCTTTTCTCTGATGTCATGAACTGGATAACACCTCTGCATGACTATGAAGCCATAAATCCACAATTTAATAAATCTTATCTAAATGCTTGATATGGAAAACATTCATAAGTTTCCTTGAGTTAATAAGAATGGCTTTTTCAGCCACCCTGAAACCTAGCTCTGAAGCTTCAATCATTTAAGCTAATTTAGTTACTTGATATATGATCCCTACCCCCTACACTGCTCTCCCTTTCTCTGATCCCCACCCCCTGCATGGCACTCCCTTCCCCTAACCAACAACTACACCATCTTTACCTCCCTGACAACGATTCCCTACATGACCCTCTCCTCCCTTAACCCCTACCCCCAGCAATGCCCTCCCCTTCCCCTACACAGCCCTTCCAAACTCTAAATCCCACCCCTTGCATGACACTTCACTGGCCTAAGCCCTACCCTCTTATATGGTTCTCCCTTCACCCTGAACTACCAATGCCCCAACATTCTCCTCCTCCAAATCCCATCCCCCCATTGGCCTCCCATCAAGCCATCCAACCCCTACATGGCCCCAGACCTTTCCATCCAAAAAGCCTTCCAATCCCCTGAGCCAGATCACAATTGGCAAACTACCTAGGGTCTGTGTAGTGAACAGCAAGCCTTGGTGACAAAGAGATTCCAATCCATCAAACCTATGACTTGGAAACTTGCATTTTGACTTGTAACTGAAAATGCTCAGTTCAAATCAATAATGAAGCAAATAAATCTTCAGTGAAGGTGAAAGATATATCACCTCAGTTTTACTTATTAATTCCAATGGTCTTCAGTTTTTTATCTTTTCTTGGCTCATTTTTCCTTTAGTATTTTTCTTTTTTTTTTCCCTGGTCTTTTGTACTTTCTTTCTTTCATTCAAAAACTTCATCGTCAAAGTCCAAGACCTTCTAAGTATCTAATAGGTATTTTCAAATAAAAGAAGTAATCATATACCTAATAATGCCAAGTATTCTCTTATTCAGAAAGCTTGTCATCATTTGATTATGGCACCAACAATACTTCCTAGTAGTGATGTACTGATACCAAAGTTTTAACCAATACTAATTATCATACTGGTTTTCTGTGTTGATACTGATATCAACGACAAAAAACGTACATTTTTGTTTCTTTTTTCTTCAAATTAAGGAATCTTCTTATAATTAAATGTATGAGAGACTATGCCATTTTCATTAAGGGTGAGTAGTTCTAGTTAAGGCAAGCCTGCAGCAAATGGTTTGATTTAGTGGTCATTCTTTACTTTCTAGAATATTCTATATAATTGTATTATAACAACCAGCTGAAGTTTCTTTGAACTAATTGGCTTTTTACCTTTATGAATGGGACTAAGTGGGAGATATTTTAACTTTGTGGAATTACTAAAGACCCACTTCCTCGTCCAAGAGCTTTCCAGAGCCCATGCAAGTAAATTCTGTATTCCTTGGTAAGACAAATTTCTTCACCTGTATTCCTAGGTAAGACAAATTTCTGAGTACTTGAAGCAGAATGTAATAGCAAACTGTCAATGGTTCTGGGGTACTGGAAATATCTGGAAAAATGTCCAAGACAATGTCATTAAGTTTATCTGTAACAATGCCTAATATTGTATGATATACATATCAATTCTGATCCCTTTGTAGTTTGCTACCCTCTTTATGTACCTAACTGAATATTTCTCCCTCTCCTATACCTGAAAATATGAAATGCAAACCTTGAGCCATGGAAACTGTTAGAGTCCTCTGTGGGTAGGAGTGGGAAGCTTCCCACCAAGTGCTCCTACCTAGAGATTCATACGTTGCGGCTACCAAGGTTTAGCCATAAACTTAGAAAATCTGACAACAAACTTTCTAAAAATGAGGTATCACAGAAGTTCCCACAAATCTATAAATACAAATTTGCATTTCACGAATCATCATGACTCCACTCCTGAGGAAAAATTAATTCTATTATACTTTGTCGCTGTCTCCCGTGTTAGCGAGGTAGCACAAGGAAACAGACGAAAGAATGGCCCAACCCACCCATATACACATGTATATACATACACGTCCACACACGCATATATACATACCTATACATTTCAACGTATACATATATATACACACACAGAAGTATACATATATACACACGTACATAATTCATACTTGCTGCCTTTCTTCTTTCCCATCGCCACCCTGCCACACATGAAATGACAACCCCTTTCCCCCCCGCATGTGAATGAGGTAGCGCTAGGAAAAGACAACAAAGGCCACATTCGTTCGCACTCAGTCTCTAGCTGTCATGTTTAATGCACCAAAACCACAGTTCCCTTTCCACATCCAGACCCCAAAAAACTTTCCATGGTTTACCCCAGATGCTTCACATGCCCTGGTTCAATAATCCATTGATAGCACGTCGACCCCGGTATGCCACATCGTTCCAATTCACTCTATTCCTTGCACGCCTTTCACCTTCCTGTACGTTCAGGCCCCAATCGCTCAAAATCTTTTTCCCTCCATCCTTCCACCTCCAATTTGGTCTCCCACTTCTCGTTCCCTCCATCTCTGACACATATATCCTCTTTGTCAATCTTTCCTCACTCATTCTCTCCATGAGACCAAACCATTTCAAAAACACCCTCTTCTGCTCTCTCAACCACACTTTTTAGTACCACAAATCTCTCTTACCCTTTCAATACTTACTCGAAAAAATATCACCCAAAAAAAGAAAGGGCAAAAATATTAATTAACATAATGACAGAGAGCAAAAGTTGCATCCCTCTACTCTCAATAACCTAAGGTAAATGAGGCAACAATTCATGTTCAGCTGACTTCAAAAACTGTACCAAACGGCTTGATATATGATATCCCCACCATTTTTGTGTGATACGATTTATTCCACACAGGAAACCTAAAAGCCTTATTTTAAAACAGTAAACATTAGACTTTTGGGTTAGAGACATTAAATTTCATCTTTTAAAACAATGGAAACCATGCCTCAATTCAATACACTTGTAAGCATGTTATCAATACAAATAAACTGATTACTAGTAATCATAACTTACCTGTATAAGATAAAAAGACATATCAATTACCAATACACTTTTCCTTCAAGACCATGATGATAATGTAATACCATTTTTCTACATGTACAGTACAAACACCTAATCAGTATATCTCTTACCTGTACAAACACCTAATCAGTATATTTCTTACCTTCCTAACCCAGGAGCCCCTTCTATGGAGCTCCTATAGCATTCAGAAAGCCAGCCTCATCCATCAGGCAAGAACACAGGTCAAGGAGTACAGTAATGTTGTATATGTCTATGCGAGGTGAGTGTAGGACAATTTACAAATAAGTCTTCACCATCTTCAGTTTGGAAGTTGCATTGTGGGTATGAGTCTTGTGATTCAGTAAATTGGTGTATGTAATGCTGTACAGATGATTAGTGTCTAAAGCACAGACAAAAAGTGTACAGATGACTAGTGTTTAAAGCACAGACAAAAAGTGTATTTCATATATGTCTGGGGAGTGTGGTTTCATATGGATGTGTGTCTGGTGGGATGATGTTAAAGACTGGGTTGGTAGGGTAGTTTAGTGCTCGTTGGTTCATTTGCGAGTATCTATACTTTGACAATGTTGTGTCTCTTGAGGTGGCGGATCTGTGACTATAGGTTGTTGAAGTGTTTATGAAGAAGGGGTAAGCTTTCCCTTTCTACTATGGAACAATTTGCATGGGAAGGGTCTTGTGCTGTTACAAAATATTGAAACTGAGCATATCAAAAGTGGGATTGCACTAGCAAGATTTTTATTTCAGAGTAGAAATTGCATGGTTATGATCAGTATGCTCCCAGTGACTGTTGTAAGTGCTTTGTTTTGTATGGTTTACAACTTTATTGCCTTTTGATAATGTTAATGTTCTGGCAGATGAAGCCTAGCTTAGGATGAAGAAGATGAAGTATGTAGAATACACTGACAGAGGAATAATTTTTCTAGTCCAAATCTGATTCCAGTAAGTGTTTTGAGGTATCTGATTTGTATTGTTGCTCCTGATGATAATGTTGTAGGAAGTGAATGTCATGTCTTGTATACAGATACACAATAACGTTATTCAATGTGGTCCTTTCTTAAATATCTTAATCATTAACTTATCAAACTGTCAAAAGTTAACAATACCACCTGCCAGTCCGTGGAGGGCTGTAATCTCGGTAGGGTCGGCGATCATCATCAGGGTAGTTTCTTGTTCTTGTCCCAGATTTGTCATCTCCATAGCCAAGGCTGCCCAACTTGTCATCTCTGGGGTAAGCACCACCCCCCCTTCCTTGCTTGTCTACACCATAACTACCTCCACTTCTTCCTAGTTTGTCACCTCCATAACTGAGTCCTCCAAGTTTTTCTCCTCCATATCCACTCATGCCTCCTCTTCCTCCATATTTATCTCCATAAGTTCCAAAGCCAACACCATGCTTGTCAACAGTGTAGCCACCTATTCCATGCCTGTCACTACTATATGCATCATATGAGCCGTAAGTGTCATATGAACTCACAGTACTGCCATAATAGGCATCATTTTCATGTCTTGGATACCTGCTTGTCTTTTCTGGATAAGAGTCATAATCATCAGCAAACTTCTTCCCAGAAAATTTTTCACTATAAGGAGAACTTGTTGGGTATTTTTCAGTATACCTTCCTTTGTCTGGGTAACTACTGACATAGAGGTGGTCTTTTTCACTATATCTATCACCAGAGTAACTGACATCTCTGGTCTTGTACATATCATCATATACATCACTTTTACCCACAAACTTACTATTTGGCACTTTATCACTAATTTTTCTCACTGGAGCACTTTTATATTTATCATCAGAATAAGGTTTGGAGGAGTGATAAGAAGAAGGCTTAGAGAAGAGTTTATCATATTTATCATATAGATGATCATCATAAGATTTAGTGGGCAGAGGCTTGGATGACAAGGTTGAAGTTGAGGGTCCACGAGTGGAGAGGCTGCGAGGCCCTTGAGAAGGAGGGGGCCCTGGGGGTGTGTGTGGGCGACTATATCTCTCAGACATTCTGTGGATGATGAAAGCACACTTTCATGAGACAGCACATTAAACATGAATAAGAATTGCTTTTTTTCTAATACTCTCTAAATCTACAGAACCTATGTCTCTGCATGTCAATGAGAATAAACTGTACACACAAAAATCTATTCCTGGGGATAAGGAAGAAAAAATAACACCCTCATTCTCCAACGTGTTGTACAAGGAAACGAAGAGGGATGACAGAAGAGGGCTGGAACTCTCCCCTCCTTGGACTTCAATTTCTTAAAGTGGAACCAGAAGAAGGAGCCAAGTGGGTGCTCATCCCCCTCAAAGGCTCAAGCTCAGGTGTCTGAATGTGCATGAACAGAACCAGCAGGAACAGAAAGGTAAAATGTTTGGGGAAAGAAACCTGGATGTTATAGCTCTCAGTGAAAAAAAGCTCAAGAGGAAGGGAGAAGAATGGTATGACAATGTCTGAATGGTAAAATCTAGGGTTAGTGTGAGGGCAAGAGCAAAGGAAGGGGTGGCACTCCTGCTGAAGAAGTTATGAGAATGTGTTAAACAGTGCAAGAAAGTGAGTTCCTGACTGATGTTGGTGAGAATGAAAGTGGTGTGAGAGGTGGGTGGATGTCACTGCTTATGCATCTGGTAATGAGAAGAGTGACGATGAGAGTGTGTTTTTGGAGAGCATCATCAACTTTGATACAAGGGATCAAGTGATAATAATGGAAGATTTGAATGCATGGATGGGTGATGAGGCAGCTGAGGGTTGGAAGTTGGCAAGTCAAGTGTATAGAGAAAAAAAAAAAGAAAAAAAACAATTCTTCAACAAGAGTTATGGATTCACGGAACAAACCAAGGCAAAAGTAAATGTGACTACCACAGGAGGAGTAAAGAACTAGGGGTCAAGAAAAAGAGGGTATGAAGCAGGTCTCAAGGAATGATAAAGCTCTGTCTGTATGCAAAATCTGGTTATAATATCCAACCTCTTTTTTTCCTTTGCATTCACAAGTCTTACGTCCATGCACATGCAACACAAGACACACTCATACCTAAGATGAAACTTCCATTCTTTTCACAGTGAACACTTATTCCTCAATTGTCTTGCACCCACTCCACAAAGCAATATACAAAATACCATCATACATCTTGACCTGTGATCCTTTACAGTGGATGTGATCAGCCTCCAGAACACTAGGAATCTAGTAGATAGTGGGGTCCCGAAGGAGGTAGGTATGGTATGTGTACATTCCTCTTCTCTATCATTCTTTCCTTCTCTCCTTTCTCTGTCTCTCATTATTCCTCCTCCTATTTCAATCAACATCAACTTCTTATCCTTCAAAACTTTAGAGAGATAATTGCAAGTATACATACTTATCAACAACCAATCTCCACTTGATTATCCTTTGATGGCATGATATAAAAAACTTTTCAACAAGCTTACCTATGCAAAAGGCACTTATAAAATCCCACACACCACAACATACTAATTACATACACCTTACTCAAGATGTTAGTTTTTCTTGTGAGTAATCCCACACACCACAACGTATTAATTACATAAACCTTACTAAAGATATCAGTTTTTCTTGTGAGTACCTAATCAAACAGCAGAGCCTAAACTTAAATTCTCTTCCCACACTCCAAGACTCCTAATATAAACTTAATGAAAAAAAAAGAGAAAAGGCTCTCTAATCAGAGGAGATCTTTTAATCGAATATAATACATTGTTAACAATGATAAGAACAATACTCTAATATTAAATTCCTTGCATTGAGTAGCCACATGCTCATCAATGAGAATAGTGCCAATAAAAACGGGCTTTTATACATCATTAACAAAATATTGCTACATATTCCTCTCGAAATAGTCCTTACCTGAAGCAATGTTGCAAGATTAAGTACTATTGGTGACTGCTGAGTTGTCCTCTTGTTTTCTAGGTGACATTTCCTTTCACATTCTGAAAGTGTGGCAGAGGTCAGCACTCCACACACTATAGTGAGGGGAGCAGAGCTCACACCACTCTGAAAGGAATGGGTGATGCGTCAGAACTGGACCAGAATGGGACGCACAATCTGGCTGAGGGGGCACTGCCAAAAAAGGCAGGGGATCCAGGTTTACCACCACAGTGCTCTGGGAAGGGATCACTTCTGCAGCAAGCCTGGCCAGGTGGAATGGAGAGACGGGGAGACCCAGTATGCAGCTCCTGAGGCTCCCAGACTCTTGGCTGGCACCTGTTATGGGCATCAGAAAGTGCACTGAGCTGCCTGGACTCCCAGTTACCACCACTGGGTATCACCATCTGCTGCAACCCAGGCAACACGGCACTATGTGCATATCAAATGGGCTAGCACCACTCACCATCACTTCACACGCCACACTACAGAAAGATACAAAATACACATCTTCAAAACTGCACAATTTTTCCCACATTAGATAGCATTTTACTATTTCACGTGAAAAACCTAAAATCACTCCGCCGAAACTTCCTCTCTTCAGATATTTGGAATACGAGAACACAAAATATCAAATACGTCAACACTTTACAATTCTTGCCGGGCAACATTTCACCACCATCCTTTCTGCTGCAAGATCTTTTATGAAAATAATGATAGGTGAAACAAAATATATTGACAAAACAAGTGTTAAAACAGAAGGTAGATAAAGTAATTCACAAACAAAAACTTCTCAACATCGGAAGACAGTGGTATGTGAGTTGGTTTAATCCTACTAAATCTGACTCTTCTTCCTATCCCATGCTAAAGTCACAACACCAGCATGACCACACAAATCAAGGTTTGCCTCTTAACTCTGTGCTTGTTGTACCTCACTGTGGAAAGCAGAAAACACTACTACAAGTACTTAATTAGCATACTGTACTTGAAATAATCACAAATATATTACTCAACAATCAAATTGTTACCTTAATATACATTACATCCATAGAACATATCATGCTAATCTATTTTTCCATGAAGATATGTTGTAAATATATAAAAATTATATAATGATTGGTATTTCAAGCTGATAAGGTAAATTGAGTTTAAATGAGAAAGAAGAAAAACTGCAAAAGAAATACTATTATGAGCAAAATGGAAGAAAAAACTGGAACTGCTATTCTGATTGCACCTCAATTTGGAGAGAAATAGAATCCAACAAAATTATCAATGAAAGAATCATGGAAATAACATTCAAACTAGGAAATTAACCCCTTTCTATTATGTAGACATACACACCACAGTAAGCAAAAATTTAACAATTAACACTCATTGCAGCTGAGGCACATATGATCCATCAAAATCTTTCTCTTCACTGCAGCTGGGGCATACAAGCCTCACTAATCAAGTGTTCACTGCAGCTCATGAAGCCTATTATGTACAAGTAAAGGGAGAGAGTAGAAAGTGAAGGGGCACCTTGTTATTAAGTCTGAGAGGATCAAATTTTGTAAGTTTAATATAGCTTGGGACTGAAACTTTCCCAGATTCAAATAAAAAATTTGGTAGTAGTGACAATTTCTGTAAATCTATTAATTCTATCTATTGTGCTTTTTTGTAGGGATCCAATTTCTGTGAGAGTGAGTGGCTAACAATGGGGAAGCAAACAAGTGTTGCTTGCTAAATTTTACAGTATAAAAGAGCAGCTCTGACTTAACAAAAGAGAGGAAAGTTTTACAGTAACAAAAAGGTGCCACTGTCAAAAGATAGTTCAAAATTTAAGTTCTCCTCATGAATGAGACTATTTAGTACCAGTATGCTTCATTACTGTTAGGAGAATTACACTGGGGGATCAATTTATTACAATTTGCACTGCCCAAGCCAAAAACTAATAAATTAGAGGTCTTAAAAGAAGTCAAGAGAAATTTGACAGGAAAACTTGTCAGCAAAGACTGACAAAGCAAAGTCCTGTACTGAAGTTTTTGTTCTAAACCTTCGATAATTTGCTATGGACCCAAAAAAAGGAATGCACCAGGTTCAGTCAGTTATAACAAGATCCAAACAAAGAGGCAAGAGGTAAAGATGAAAGGGATAAAACACAAAGGACCAAATGTTTGAATATGGTATGGGAAATTGTATAAAAGCAAGACCACAAGCTCAAACAATCTGAGGAGGAGTCGATTCAAGGATCATGAGGAGTTGTCTTGAAATGCACAAGGAACTTAGGGATCTCACAAATATTATCCTTGAGTATTAACAATAATTCAATTTAGTTGGGACTCTGGAGGTACATAATCAGAAGAAAGATGGTGAATTCACTAAAAGCAAATGAGGTCTGATGGGTATTCTCTAAATATCCAAAGTGATTTTTTTTTTTTGAGTAAAGCACTGTAGCACATACACAATCTATGAACGATAGTGGAAAGAGAGTTGCAAAAGGGGACAATTCTGGCAGGTGATCAACAAACACACAGCGCGAATACTGATGCACAAGGACACAGATCTTGGGCCAAATAACAGAGGTATAATGGCAATACAGCAAAACTGAGTTGGAGCAATTAAGGGAGTATATGGCCTTGCTAATGAGAGGCTTAAAAAAAGTACAGATCATAAAGGACCAATGTTTGTTAGCTAAAAGTGACATTTTAAAGATAGTCAGAGACACAGAGGTTGATAATGCAGTGTTGAAGGATCTACATGAAGTGAGTGGAACAAAAATTACAAAGATTAATAAAACAGGAGGTCAACAGATGTAAATAACTAATCATTTTTGTCTTGAAAGAAAATCATAAATCACATACGGAACAAAGGGGAAAAGAAAACGAAATGCTAATCAAAAGATTACTTCAGATTATAAAACTGCCAGTTGCAATTTCAATGGTACAAGAAAGGAGAAGTGTTGGTTTTGATACAGTTCTGATTAGGTTTCACTTGTAGTCATTTAACCAGGAGGTACTTTGAAAACCTAAGAAACTTAAAGACAAGGTGAAATTCAGTGGGTTAAATATCAAATACAAAAATCAATGGAGGGAGAAAGAAGAGGAATACTGTCAGAAGACAACAAAACTGGATACACAAAACAAGGCAAGAGGACAGAGCAGCCCCACCAGCACCATTGTGAGAGAAGGAGTGTTATGAGATGGTACCGTCAGATTGAAATTGAAGAATCAAAATGTTAAAAGAATAACAATTAATTGTAAGGAGCTGGATTTCAAGGAGCATATAAGAGAAAGTCCACCAGATATTGATGGAGGTGTGGATTTTTTTTCTTTTTTTTTCTTAAGAAATGAGATCTCACCTGTTTTGCTTGGAGGGGTACTTAACTGTAAAGAGAGAAAAAGAAGTCAAGGAAGAAGGAGGTAATAAGGATATGTTAAAGAGAAAGATGTTTTCAATATGATTACTATCTAGCAGAAAATAAGTTTCACGATTGTTTGTGATATGGACTTGGGCTGACATTGTCCCTAACCTGGTGCGAGATTCCCACACAGGGAGAAAAGTTAAGGATACAAAACTTGCTGGCAAATATCAGAACAAATTTCAAGTGTATGGATAAAAAAATATATAAATCAGGAGAATAGTTAAGTAGATAAACTGTCAGCTGGCAAATATCAGAATAGCTTTCAAGTATATGGATAAAAAATATTCAAAAAGTCATTCACATCCCATGTAGGAAGGCTAAAACTATAATATGCTTCTCAAGTTTGGTCAATGCACCTAAAGAAGTGCAAAGTGTTAACAGAGAAGGTCAATACAGATAATACATGAATTAAGAAAGCTGAGTTACTGGGAAAGGCTTTAAATTTGCCTACCTTGGAAGGGACAAGAGTAAGGAGTGATGGGATGAAGACTTTCAAATTCTTAAAGCAGATCTATGATAGGGGACAGTGAACACTTCTTCAAGATATAAAAATACAGAGCAACCACATGACAGTATGAAATTGAGCAAGAAACATATGAAAGAATATGTAAAGAGGTACTTTTACAGTAGAAGAGTGGTGGATGAATAGGGAAAGAAGACTGAGGACACACTGAATGCAGGCAGCATACATAAAATCAAGAGCTTTTATGATAGTAAAGAATGTTCAAGAGATGGAACCCCATGAGTGTAAAACACTCCCCATACAGTACAAATAGTAATCACACATAAAACATTAGTTCACTTTACTACTTGTGATCCCACCCAGCAGATGTGACCAGCTTTCTAAGGATAACAATAGCCCTATACAAGACAAAAAGGACTCTCGGGGCAGGAAAATAAGGTGAGGTAAACCATATACTAAACATAAGCCAAGAAATGTCAAGATCATTATTTAATCAAACTATACTGAGACCTATTATTGCATCTGCTCGTACAGCCTGAACAATAAAGTGAAAAGTAAACGTTTGATTCCTGAAATTAAAAGAACAGATAGAATAGATAAAACCGGGAAATGAATACAAACAAATTGATCAGGAGAGTATTTCTTAAAATTCACTGACAGACATCAACTGAAATGACTGGAGCTATGTAAGCAAAATGGTGGAAAATAAATATCCTGTAAAATGGTGCTACTGACAGCTTGAAAGAAGACTAGATGAGCAACCTAGTAACATGCAGTTTGACAACACATAATGTACTCTAATACAAACATGAATATTCCCATATGAGGTGAAGAATCATGAAACTCTTTGCACCTAGCTTTTATCATGCATCCTAATATATTCAATGTTACATGTTTACAAACTATAGTTTTCAATCACTTTTCCACAAAAAATGGCTATAATCAGAAAAACTTGAAAGCTCTATGGAAAAAGTACATCCAATATGGTGTAAGAAAGCAGTGACTATTTATACTAAAAAATGCAATCTAAATTTTACTGTTAGTGTGTTTGTTGGACTGACATTCTCAAATTCCCATCTATCCTTCAAAGGTTGCTAATCTATTTTCTATTCCTTGTTCTTTTATTATCTCTCATCCCCATAAACCAAACCTAACATACTTTTCTGAAGGCTTCCTCAGATGAACCTTAGTCGATTCCTACACTATATCTTTGTGTAACTAAGAGATAACCATTTCATCTATTGGAGAGCCATGAGGTCAACATGCATAAATCCACAGCAAATGAAGTCTTCAACAATCTGCAGTGTGGACATGGTTACTAGTATTTACATATGGAAATAATTCTTCAGTGTCATTCCCCTCAGAGTACTGGAAAAAGCAACATAATAAAGAATGACTTATTCAACTACAAAGAAAGGCAAGTCCTGTCCAAAGCTATCAAGGTTAGCATTAGCAAATCATAATAAATCATGCTATCAATCACTTTATAACATGCTAATTTAACATGTTCATGAGCGATACGATGCATACGGCTGTGCAGTATGTTAAGTATTTAGTTTCAATAAATAAACCAATTAATACAATTTCTAAGAAAAAAAGATTTTTTCCTTCTTTAGCTTATCTACATAAACTCTTATCCCTGCAAATGGCACTTTTAAATAAATTCCCCGATAACATAAGAAACCATCAATAAAAGCCACCATTTCAAGCCATAAACATCAAATTTAACATAACACATTTACAATCATTAAAACCTTTTTGTTGTGATTCCCGCTAATTCAACCTTCATAAAACATATGACATATATAACTTGCTAGAGATTTTATCAAAATCACATATTACTTGAATTGTTCCATTACCTTTTGGAATAACCAATTATATCTCAGCAATTCATAAGACCAAAGAAGATATATTCTCTTATTTACCACTAAGAGAGGTACAACCGCCAGGGTAGGAAGTTACCAAGACTGGGGTCATAGATGGTGTGTGACAAGCTCACCACAAACTAAACTAAATTTAAGCTAAACTATTCTCTCCATATCCCAAATTAACCATAACTCTAGAAAAACTAGAATCTACTCTTACCCATATTTATACTAAGACGTACTTTTACCCATGATCATGTTTGATAGAGAAGCATAATTTCAAAATATTGTATATGAGGAAAAGAAAGACATTAATTCCCTTTAACAAATAATGTAAAAAAAAACTGAAAAGAAGACCAAAAAATGAGCATAGTTAAGTAAAGTGAATACTGGAGGTCAAACAGTATGTAGGAAGGATGCCATTTAAGGACAAAACCATCAATCAGAAAAGACACAGCAGGTGAGGTCTTGTTTAATACATCACACACAATTCACCAAGCTGGCATCCATCAGGGCATTGAATGAGTTGTGATGAGCAACTTCTTCTATGATGTGGAGCAAGGGGATGATTAATGGATGGCATGCAGATGATGACCGCACAGCTGAGGCAAAACAGTTACATCTTGCCTATACATTTCTGGGATGTCTCCTGAGGCATGTCACCTGATGGCTGGCTGATCTATCTGAAGACCTTCCTCAGATGAACAGTTCGAGGCTCCCTTCTGACAGCAAGAAGAACTGGCTCAGCAGGTGCAAGTGGGCAGCAGGCATGCCTCTTCATTCTGACATCAACTGATAATGAAGAATTGGCTGAGCAGGCACAAGTGGACTGCAGGCATACCTCTTCCAATGGCTGCCTTTGTGACAGTTCTTGATAAGAAGATTCAAGTAGTTACAATATCCCACTACAACAGGTAGTCATCCACACATTCCTCTCATGAATACCACTTTCTCTGAGGATGTGCAGAGACTGCCAAGCAAACTTTTCCAGGGGTCATATGTGGACAACATACTGTAGAGGCGTTAAAGCACTGGTAATGCAACAGCACTTATCACCTAGTGATGACCTGCCAGTGGGGGGAAAAAAAAAAAGAAAAAAAAAGAGAGGGCTGAGCATGTAACAGGTCCTCCAGCTGGAACAACTGTAACATCCACAACCAATAAACTCTTCTTAAATCTTGCACAATCTAAACTTCAGCAGTAAATAAACTTTCTGGATATTGTAAGGCATTTCCTTTCTTTGCCCTAACCACGAGATATATCCACTTGTGTGCGGCAGACACTGAGGATATCATCATCCACCAAACACTTTCATACAAGTCATCTCTGCTAAGCAAAGTGGATGAGGCTGATGACTAGTGTTGTCTGTAGTGCCAGCAGTAAAAGTATCATGGTCAGCCTGATGACCAAGGATTACTGCAAATCTCTCCTAAGGAATACGTATACTTCATCTGCCAGTCAGTGTTCTCCTCTGAACCTCAAAGCTGATATTCTTGATGATCCCAATACCGAAGGTCGTTAGTACAACGTTTGACGTTCCCTGTTGCACCTTAGCCACAATTCACTGCTGCATTAAGACAGACTTCTGAGCCTTAAGAATGATGTTATTTGCATGGGGCTGTGGCCAAGTATCTCATCAGAATGCAGAGACATGAGCTCTGCTATTGCTGGGGGATGCTGTTCACTGCCAAGGTGAGATGGAAACAGAAGTCTGGGGTCGCTGGAAGTTGCAGTGGACCCTCCGCACTACAGAAGATCTGCAACATGAGCTGGCAAGTTTCCTGAGAGAGGTGGAGAAGGTGTTGTTTGCGATCAGCTGAGAAGATAGTAGCCCATGTATCAGGTAACCCCAATGAGTACCACCAAAGGCAACTGCCCACCAGGTTGTGGGGTTGCCCACAAGGGTGCCCCCTGGGGTAGACTGCTATGGGGGCAACACGTGACCACGGGGGACAACCCTTCCCCGGCTGGGGTGGAGGGCAGAGCCACACCGTACATTGATGGGCAATTGGGCTTGGCTGGCCACATGGCAACCTCCTGGGAACAGAATAGTTAATTACTAAATATGAACAGAACTTTTAACTTCCACAAAATACAGTGCTCCTCATCCTAAAAACGCTACTAAATTAGAAACTTACAACCATTTCTATTACTATGGAAGGTCAAAATTTCACTTAAGTTCAAAATTCACTTCATCATTTACAGACTCATATCTTACATCTACAAAGACAATATGTGACCAACATAAACAATTTAAGGAAAAAACTTGTGTTTCTTTGTGTGTGATTATCTATCTAAACTGTACAGGGGAGTTTCCCACTAATATGGCCCAATCTCTTGAACATTCTCTACAATCGTACAACTTTAAAACTTCTGTATGTTGTGTGTGTGTGTGTGTGTGTGTGTGTGTGTGTGTATTATTTCTTACTTGAACTGTACAGGGAAGGAGATTTACACTCAGAGGGCCCTATTCTTGAGCACTTTCTACAATCACACTACTTGTTCAAGTTATGTATGCCATCTGATGAATGTGGGACAAAGGAAGGCAGCAGCTGTTACATCCATGTGTATGGAGGGAAGGAAGAGGATACAAGTGCAGGGGCCTATAGCAAAGGAGGAGGTTAGAAGGGCAATAATGAGGCTGAAGGTAGGAAAAGCATCCGGAGTGGATGGGATTATGGCTGAAATGCTGAAGTATGGAGGAGAGTGTCATAGAATGGATGCATCTTATATGTAATTTAGCATGGAAACAGAAGGTTGTGCCTGAAGACTGGGTGAAAGCTATCATTGTTCCTTTATTCAAAGGAAAAGGTGCGAAGCATTATGTAGCAATTATAGGGGAACAACTCTGTTAAGTATAACAGGAAAAGTGTTAGCAAGAACATTAATTGACAGAATGATGGAAGTGATTGAATGCATGACAACTGAAGACCAAGGGGGTTTTAGGAAATGTAGGGGATGTGTGGCTCAGATTTCTGTAGTAAAGATGACCATGAAAAAGTATTTAGCAGAAGGTAAGAAGTTGTATGCAGCTTTTACAGATCTGGAGAAAGTATATGAAAGAGTCAAGTGGAATGCTTTGTGGGATTTGTTAAGTCTATATGGTATATGGGGAAAATTGTTGGATAGTGTAAAAGCCTTCCATAGAGGAGCAAATGCAAGTGCAAGAGTGGATGAAGAGATGAGCAAAAGTTTTGGAATATGCAGGTGTTAAGCAGGGCTGTGTAATGTCACCATGGCTTTTTAATATTTCATATATATATATATATATATATATATATATATATATATATATATATAAATGCGTGTGTGGGCCTTTATGTATATACATGTGTACGTGAGTGGGTTGGGCCATTCTTTCGTCTGTTTCCTTGCACTAACACTGGAGACAGTGACAAAGTATAATAATAATAATGATAATAATATATATAGATCGATATATATTCATTTCCATCGCCACCTCGCCACACATGAAATAACAACCCCCTCTCCCCTCATGTGTGCGAGGTAGCGCTAGGAAAAGACAACAAAGGCCCCATTCGCTCACACTCAGTCTCTAGCTGCCATGTAATAATGCACTGAAACCACAGCTCCCTTTCCACATCCAGGCCCCTCACAACTTTCCATGGTTTACCCCAGACGCTTCACATGCCCTGGTCCAATCCACTGACAGCACGTCGGCCCCGGTATACCACATCGTTCCAATTCACTCTATTCCTTGCACACCTTTCACCCTCCTGCATGTTCAGGCCCCGATCACACAAAATCTTTTTCACACCATTTTTCCACCTCCAATTTGGTCTCCCACCTCTCCTCGTTCCCTCCACCTTTGACACATATATCCTCTTTGTCAATCTTACCTCGCTCATTCTCTCCATGTGACCAAACCATTTCAAAACACCCTCTTCTGCTCTCTCAACCACACTCTTTTTATTACCACACATCTCTCTTACCCTTACATTACTTGCTCGATCAAACCACCTCAAACCACATATTGTCCTCAAACATCTCATTTCCAGCACATCCACCCTCCTGCGCAAACTCTATCCACAGCCCACGCCTCGCAACCATATAACATTGTTGGAACCACTATTCCTTCAAACATACCCATTTTTGCTTTCCGAGATAATGTTCTCGACTTCCACACATTCTTCAACGCTCCCAGAATTTTCGCCCCCTCCCCCACCCTATGATTCACTTCCGCTTCCATGGTTCCATCCGCTGCCAAATCCACTCCCAGATATCTAAAACACCTCACTTTCTCCAGTTTTTCTCCATTCAAACTTACCTCCCAATTGACTTGACCCTCAACCCTACTGTGCCTAATAACCTTGCTCTTATTCACATTTACTCTCAACTTTCTTCTTTCACACACTTTACCAAACTCACTCACCAGCTTCTGCAGTTTCTCACATGAATCAGCCACCAGCGCTGTATCATCAGCGAACAACAACTGACTCACTTCCCAAGCTCTCTCATCCCCAACAGACTTCATACTTGCCCCTCTTTCCAAAACTCTTGCATTCACCTCCCTAACAACCCCATCCATAAACAAATTAAACAACCATGGAGACATCACACACCCCTGCCACAAACCTACATTCAATGAGAACCAATCACTTTCCTCTCTTCCTACACGTACGCATGCCTTACATTCTCAATAAAAACTTTTCACTGTTCTAACAACTTGCCTCCCACACTATATATTCTTAATACCTTCCACAGAGCATCTCTATTAACTCTATCATACGCCTTCTCCAGATCCATAAATGCTACATACAAATCCATTTGCTTTTCTAAGTATTTCTCACATACATTCTTCAAACACCTGATCCACACATCCTCTACCACTTCTGAAACCACACTACTCTTCCCCAATCTCATGCTTGCCTCCCACACCATATATTCTTAATACCTTCCACAGAGCATCTCTATCAACTCTATCATATGCCTTCTCCAGATCCATAAATGGTACATACAAATCCATTTGCTTTTCTAAGTATTTCTCACATACATTTTTCAAAGCAAACACCTGATCTACACATCCTCTACCACTTCTGAAACCACACTGCTCTTCCCCAATCTGATGCTCTGTACATGCCTTCACCCTCTCAATCAATACCCTCCCATATAATTTACCAGGAATACTCAACAAACTTATTAGGGAGAATAAAAAGATGTTTTGGAAGGAGGTAAATAAAGTGCATAAGACAAGGGAGCAAATGGGAACTTCAGTGAAGGGGGGTAATGGGGAGGTGATAACAAGTAGTGGTGACATGAGGAGATGGAGTGAGTATTTCGAAGGTTTGTTGAATGTGTTTGATGATAGAGTGGCAGATATAGGGTGTTTTGGTCGAGGTGGTGTGCAAAGTGAGAGGGTCAGGGAAAATGATTTAGTAAACACAGAAGAGGTAGTAAAAGCTTTGCGGAAGATGAAAGCCGGTAAGGCAGCAGGTTCGGATGGTATTGCAGTGGAATTTATTAAAAAAGGGGGTGGCTGTATTGTTGACTGGTTGGTAAGGTTATTTAATGTATGTATGATTCATGGTGAGGTGCCTGAGGATTGGTGGAATGCTTGCATAGTGCCATTGTACAAAGGCAAAGGGGATAAGAGTGAGTGCTCAAATCACACAAACATATATATATATATATATATATATATATATATATATATATATATATATATATATATATATCCCTGGGGATAGGGGAGAAAGAATACTTCCCACGTATTCCCTGCGTGTCGTAGAAGGCGACTAAAAGGGGAGGGAGCGGGGGGGCTGGAAATCTTCCCCTCTCGTTTTTTTTTTTTTTTTTTTAGTTTTCCAAAACAAGGAACAGAGAAGGGGGCCAGGAGAGGATATTCCCTCCAAGGCCCAGTCCTCTGTTCTTAACGCTACCTCGCTAACGCGGGAAATGGCGAATAGTTTGAAAGAGAAAAAAGAGAATATATATATATATTTCGTAGGATCCACTCTGAAGAGGAGGTCCCTTCTGATTTTGAAGCAGTTCCACTGGAGGGGAATGCGCCAGATATCCTGAATTAACAGTAACAGCAGTATAGATCTTACCACATTCAGCATAACATATGAGCAAGCCTCCAATTTTACTGCCTATGTCATATGCTTTATGTAATTTTGGCTTACCAGCATCATAAAAAGCTCCCATTTTGTTTTAAAAGGGTTTCCATGTTTGACAAAAGAAAGGCAGATTTTACTATTATTTCCAGTACATGAAACTGAATAAAAATCAGAGACAAAAGTAACACAATATATATATTTCATTTTGTTATTACAAGTAATAATGGTAGGAAACTATTTTGATATTTCATTATCTGTTGCCTTCCACATCATAACTCATTTTTAGTGACAGGAAGGGGCTTGCTAGCTGACTAACAGTAATATTTTGCTGGCTGACGGGTAAAATCACTTACTCTCTTTCCAGTTAAGTTGGGAGAGAACTTTATGAGCAAGAAAAAGAAAATGTTACTTAGTACGGTGTCTTCAGTGTCTTGCTTTGTGAGAAGTACTTGCAAAGAGTATATCAGTAGCACTACTGTCTTACCACCTCTGCCTGCTTATCAGGGAATATGGAATGCTTCACATGTATTAGTTTCCACCTAATCACTGTTATCAGCTTTGCAATGATTTAGTGAAGCAATAACATCATGTACTGCAAAATCATACAAGTTCTGGAAAAATATGCTTGAAACTTGCATATTGTATCTTCCATCACTAGACTTTTCAAATTTATTATATATCTTTTTTTTAATGTAAATTCTTGTAACAAGAAGATTACCATCAATTGCACTTTGTGCTGACCATTCCTGTGTGATGCTGGAAGGATATTCTTTTGTTTACATTTTGTAAATTGCCTGTGAAGCCAGTTTGGCTGCATCTGTTGGATGTTTCAAAAAATTTATGTGATTGATATCTTAATGTTTTCTATCTCTGGGATTTTAAATTATTCATCCATTTGAAATTAGTGAGAACTATGAATAAAGGGATAAAAGAATAGCTGTTTTCAAAAGTATTTGTAAGCATATCTTTAGCAAATAACTGTAAAAGGATGGTACACATTTAGTTCATATTACGTGTTTGAAATATTTTCTGTTATCCAAGTTTGTTTCCCTAATTTTTGTGTCATGTAAGGAGCTGCACTTTCAGCAATAAATTTTGATATTTGACTCTATATATATGAATATATATGTGTGTGTGTGTGTGTGTGTGAGTGTGTGTGTGTGTGTGTGTGTGTATACACACATGTATGTACATACACGCCCATACACACACGTATTCACTGCATGTCGTAGAAGGCGACTAAAAGGGAAGGGAGCGGGGGGCTGGAAATCCTCCCCTCTCGTTTTTTTTTTAATTCTCCAAAAGAAGGGACAGAGAAGGGGGCCAGGTGAGGATATTCCCTCAAAGGTCCAGTCCTCTGTTCTTAACACAACCTCGCTTATGCGGGAGATGGCGAATAGTATGAAAGAAAGAAAGAAATATATATATTTTACCTACTTGCTAAGGTGTCTCTAATATGGAACTCTACAGTGCTCAGGAAATTGTCAACACCCAGTGGGAGGGGACCAAACGTCATAAAGAATGATGATGGTGTTTGTAAGTATGTTTTCCATGTACCTACCTATTAACTTATGAGTGCCTACAATGAAATTTTCAGAGATTTTGCCATGATGGCAAGGTTTGTACACAGCGCTTGCGACTTGGTTTTTCTTGCTGGATGATGCTGTGTTTCTCTAGTCACACCTCTCATCACCAATTTTGCATATCTATCTATTTGTGGTTTGCAAAGCAGTGTCTTCAACCAAGAGTCTAATATTTTTAATGTTTCTGTAATCGCTCAATGTATGTTCTATTAGTTCTATTAGTGCTGCATTAAGCAAGAGTTTTAGTTTCCTTGCCATGCCCTCATACTTTTCACCTGATATCTTTTAAGTATGTTCCCAGGTATTACATCAGATATAATGACCCTGTATCATCCTTGCTATATTGCTTTCAGGCTTGAAACAGTCCTTTTTGAATCATCCCAATTGCTGCCAAGCATATATCACCATGTGCCTCTACTTCATTCAAGACTGTAAAGTTCAAATTCTTCCAAATGCATAAGGTAATTCATATGTTCCAGTCCATGTTTTCTTTGCAAAGTATTTCTGTACTATAACTTGTTCATTCCAATTGCTTCAACCATACAACACGATAGTATTCAATTTTACTTCTTACATGCATATTGAATATCTTCATCATTAGTTTTCTCTCTTTTGCTGTGAAATTTCTCAGTATTATACAACTCACTGTTTGGTTTGAAAAAGTTAGCTTACATTCATGCTTTTCATTCATAATAATTTCTTTTCAATCTCTTCTCCTGTATGACCCTTGTAAACAGGTGCTGAAATATCGGTTTCATGTCTTACTTCCTACAATTTCTCTTCTTTATAATCCATAAGGTTCTCTGCCTATTTATATATACAATCCAGATATCGGCAGTTTTTCTTGGTGTTCATCATCTTACAGTTTTTATTACACCCATGTTATCTGCAAAACACATAATTATACTATAGCATCCTTATGTCTCATGCCATCATTATAAAGAGCAATGAAACTGATATGATTTCATATACAATCGCTTTGAACTTTTTTGTTGTTTAGAAACTCTGATCCATTTTCCTATCTTTCATTTTATGTTTTGTCTTGCCAATTTGTTTAGACATACATTACTCTACAGTTTACTATGTCATATGCTTCTCCAAAATTTACTTTCACATCTCTCTCATCACAGTTTCATATATCTCATTACAGTGAATTAGTTGTGCAATTTTACCTGGTACAGATCCATGCTGGTCTTCATTTATGTATTTGTTGCTAATGAGATGTTCCATTATGTCTTTCTTTACAACTCTCAAATATTTTCAATACTGTATGTACAATGTTAGGCCGACTGGTCTATATCATTTTGACGGCAAGTGGTATCCCCCTTTGTGTACTAGTGTTACATAAATCCTGGTATATCTACTATGTTAAACTTATCTATGAATTGTCTCAAAAGCATAGTGAGAGGTTTGACAATTATCTTCGTTGTCTTATTCATTAACAATGCTGGAATTCCATCAGTCCATGGTGCTGAGTTCTCTTTCAGTTACTTGATTCCTTCAAATATGTTTCTTTCTAATAAATTTACATAAGTACACATTCATTGTACTCACAATATATCACACTGTGGGGAAAGTCCCAACTATTTAAGGAATTTGTGTCCCGTGTCTTCACTGCAGTAGCTGAATCTTCAGCAAGAAGGGTCTAGCAATATGATGAAATGGTGTCTGTAATGTTGAAGAGAAGGATGGTGTTCAAAGTGCAGACAGGAAAAGGTAACTCGTTCATATCTGGGGTGTAGAGTTTCTGATGGGTAAATATCTGGCAGGGTGGTGATTAAGATGAGGGACAGGAGAAAGAATGCATCCCACCTATCTCCTGCATGTCACTGAAGAAGACTAATAAAAGGGAGGGTGGGGTCTAGAAATCCCCCTCTTCTGTATTATTTCTGAATGGGAGAACATGAGTCAAGCAAAGATTTTTCCTCAAAGCCTTAGTCATCAGTCCCAGGTGATTCTTACAAGCTGTAACACTAACCATTACACCCCATACATTTATGTTTTTACATGGGTGTTGCTGAAGGACAGATAAGTCATCTTAGATTTTAGTACCAACCACGATAATATCTTTCTTTTTTACTACTACATGCATTCATTGGTTTATTGTGCAAAAATTAAGTTATGCTAAATATCCTAAGAGAAGAGTAACTACATAATCTGTACTTCTGTGAGGCTACAACCATATTCTTTCTTTTACCTGATAGTCAATTATCAAGGGCAACCAAGAATGCATGTGTTAAAGATGAGTAAAACATCACTCTTACTTTTCAACTTCTGAGTTTTTCAAATCAATATGTATAAGTGCTTTTCTTTAACTATCTAACTCTTTTTGCCTTAATACCCATAAAACTGAGCAATGCTGCTTACAGTAAGCATATACACATCAGAGTATGTAAATCAAGTTTTACTATATATCACTTCATCATCAGGGGGCAGATGTAGCTCCTTTTCATACTTACCAAGACTGACTGCAGTACCACATATCAAGAGTATTCCAACAGGGGTAACACACTTCTTATTATGTGTAAGACTAGTTACATTACCTCTGTGAGCTCAAATTTATCTTATTCTTCATTCTCAAGATTCTGTCCTTACACATCAACCACAGGGATACAACATTGGTAAAAACAACCATGAAATTGACTATATAAGTTATATGTGGGCTGCTCACATAAAATGGCAACCTTTTCTTTAATAAATAAAGCTGTAAGTAAACACTAAGGAGTGCTCCCAAACTACCTGTGTTTAATGTTAGAGATTACTACTTTCCTTATGGAAAAACTGCTTTAACACAAAAGAGACTTTTTCCTCTGGACTATTAGGAATGCCCTTTAAATCCATCAAAAGATTATCTTGAAAATAATGCTTTCATAGAACAGGGAAAAAAATCTCAGCACAATTCTTAAATTATTTCTAAAGTCCTCCCACAGAGCTTCTATTGTCATTACCCTGCATCACTTTTCCTACCTGAAGCAACTCAACTATCAATTCACTGAGCCCAAACATCTCACACAACAGCCAACCAGTTAACAGAATCCTTAGAAATACCCTTCAAAAAGTCAAGGGAGAATAAAGTCTAATTACAGTAAGTTCTTTTCTAATAAAAATGCCATTCTCTAGAACAGAATATTACAGTAAAGAAATCACTGAAGATGGACCATCTTAAATAAAATTAAACAAACCAAATATAAAATGATTCTCTCGATATCATCCCCTAGGACCGACAAGAGATGTGTGACTATAATGAAGAATATTTGCATCACACACTTCCTTCTCCCATGAACAACTCAGATGAAAGAAACTTTACAAATATAGCCGAGTTAAAATCAGTGACATCAAAAAGTGAAAACATTACTAAAGCCAGATCAAACTAACTTCATATGAAGAGACATTTTGGTGCTACATGAAAAACTGAAAAACTATGATGCATGTACCCTACCTTTCGAAGACTGTAGTATCCATGACTGTAGTGCATATGTTCATGGCTTAAAGCAAATCAAATCAAATACAAAACAGCACTATCAAGTGTGTAGGTTCTGGAAAATGAAGAAAAAATCTAAGAACTAGTACTTCTCTTTAACAGCAATAAGATCTAACTAAAATAGGTCTAAAAAGACCTACAGCAATCAAAATATTACAAATTCTAACCTCCACTTCACATGAACAGGAACTAAGTCATAGAAGTGATCAACACAGAGGAGTATCCTGACAATGCACACAGAAATATTAATGTGTCTAAAATCCTAAAACTAAATTTCTATCACGAATACATGATGCATTAAATAAGCCTCTGATATCAAATCCCGATTAGACCTAATGAACAAAGGTGTTAAAACACCACCTGAATCAGCTGGACCTTGAAGACTGAAGTAAATACTTTAGACTGATGACAAATTCAACAATTTTTACTCATTTCTGTTGTGATGCATTTCCTCAAATGGATAACACATGCCTCAGATGTAACAGGAAAGAGGACAAGTACCCTAGCCCTGCTCAGAAGTATTAAAGTTAAGTTCACCTTCAGAAAAGGTAAAGGTGGACTAAAAGGAACAGAAAGCATCAGAAACCCAACCAGAAATCAATGAACCCTATGAAACCTAAATATCCAGAAAAGAAATTTCACCGAGCTCTCACAACATAAGGGCTTGTATCAGTCTTCCTTAAGTCAAGGAAAAATAAATCATGAGCTTTTAAAAAGATTCCAGCTGTCACCCTCAGCTTTATAAAAGACAACTGATGCCATTCTGAAACTGGGATATGGTACATCTACCAAGTAGCCAAAAAAACTCCAAGGATCAGTCAGTCAAACTTCATCATACATCAAAATACTGAACTCTATCATCAGGGTAGGAAAAATCATCCCTTTCCTAATATCAATACTATACAGTATGAAAAAATCTAAGCAAGTAATGACACATGAAATTTAATTTTCACTTCATTAAAGCCTGATTCTGTAATGAAATATATTCCACATGGAAAAATATTGACAAAATACATGGGTACAAACTTTGTAATAGTTCTAATCTTTTAAAGTGAAAAGTACTGGAATCGAGGAAAGTCTAAAAGGCATACTTATGAACATCCACTATCAACACAAAATGAAAGGCAAAGTACAGGCTGAGTATCCTTTACCCAAAATGAAAGGCAAAGTACAGGTTGAGTATCCCTTACCCGAAATGAATGGCAAAGTACAGGTTGAGTATCGCTTACCCGAAATGCCTGGGACCAGAAGTGTTTCAGATTTTGGATTTTTTTCAAATTTTGGAATATTTATATATACATGATGAGATATCTTGGGGATGGGACCCAAGTCTAAACACAAAATCCATTTTTGTTTTATATACTTCTTATACACATAGCCTGAAGGTAATTTACACTATTTTTGATAATTCTGCGTGTGAAACAAAATTTGTGTAACACTGAACCATTAAGGTGTCAGAATCTCAGCTGCCCATGTAGTCAATCTGTGGTTATTTGGCACAATCTCCATCCTTGACTCTGAATTCATATGCCACTGATAAGCACTCATTTTCTTACACTGATTCACACATAAGTACTTAGCTGTTAAAAAATATGAAATACATTGAAAAACTGTGTTTAGGTGTGGAATTTTCAGCTCAAAAAGTTTTGGATTTTGGAGCATTTTGGATTACGGATTAGGGATGCTTAACCTGTACTTTTTAAACCTTAAAAAACCAAGCCTGGAAATTCAACGAGATTCCATGGGCCAGGGTAATAAAAAAAATTCAACATAATTTAGGGGACAGGGAAGAAAGAATACTTCCCACATATTCCTAGCACATCACAGAAGGCAACAAAATGGGTGGGAGCAGAGGGCTGGAAACCCTCTCTCCTTGTATTCAAATTTCTAAAAGTTGAAACAGAAAGAGGAACCAGGCAAGGAGTGCTCATCCTTCTCAAAGGCTCAGGTTGAGGTGTCTGAATTTGTGGATGTAACCAAGCTAAGAAGGAAGAAATATGCATTATGTTTGAGGAAAAGAACCTAAATGATTGATCTCTGGACGAAACAAAGCTAAAGGTGACTGGGGAAAGAATGGTGTGACATAGTTTTTAGGGTAAAGTCAGATGATGTTACAGGAATGTGCAAAGACTGTAATAAAATGAGCCCTACACTGATCTTGGTGATTATTAGTGCTTATGAACCTGCAAATGAGAAGACAACGAAAGAGAGAAGAGTGTTTTGAGAAAAGTTGAGTGAATAATAAGCAGTCCTGATGCAAGGGACTGAATATTAATGACAGGTGATTTGAATGCATAAATAGGCAATGTAAAAGTTGAAGGTATAACTGGAGGGGTAAGGGGTACCCGATGTTGTGAATAAAAATTATAAAACAGTACATTTCCCCATATCTAATAATACTTTTCTCATCTTTTTCCCGCCGGCAGTTGAGTTAGATGAAGATGTGGGTCGTAAGGTGCCTTCTACTTCAACATCCAGTTGCTACCGCTAATTTATGCCCAAGCAGAAGATAACCTCATCATGTACCATTAGGTGTTCTGTTATTTGTCCTCTGCATGAACTTCCATGTACATCTTTACACATCTTTTGCACATTTCTGGTACTTTTTACATATTTTACATACTTTTACTAGTTTCATTATCTATAGACAACTTATCAAGAATACATGAAGAAATTCATTATCAGGAATAAATAAACAACTTTATCTGCACTAAAAATGTGCACACTTATACCCCAGTCATCATTTCTTTTGTTCTACAATGAACTACAAGAGTTAGCACCAACATCTGGCTTCCCATTTAGATGCTTTATGCACCATACACTCTCTTGAAGTCCTGTGGGGAACTGTGATGCATAATACATTTTCTAGCTGTGGCAGTATGCTGCTATTGATTTCTCAAGATGTTTGGTGGAAACACACATCATTTTGGATTTTAAACAGAGGCTGGGAGCTTTATTCATCATGTAATGAAGGGAGCAGGGTCATAAGTCTTGTCCATGATGAAGAGAGCAGTCTAAGGGTTAACATCTCTATATTTGTCCATCATAAAAAAAAAATATGATACACAAAAGTTTGTGGTAAGCACCTATAAGTATGGGATTTAAGAAAGCAAAAAAGATGCCCAGCTTTAGGAAGACCTTTACTTTCCATATTCAAAGAAATAATCACAAGACCATTCAATATCAGTGGCAACAGAATAGAATCTATCAATGACGTCTGGATCAACACAAGACCTATTGAAACAAATGAGCAGTACAGTAATCTTAACAAACAAGGCAGACACTCACCAGCAACTATAGTATAGAACAAGCCATCACATAATGAGGCAGATGACAAACAAATGTTATCTCAAAGGGACTTGCAGACAGGAAGTATAGCTAAATTTCACTCCACAGTTGTTCCTTCCAAAGTGCACATAATTTCAATCCACAGTTGTTCCAAAGTGCACACAATCCTTACTAAAAAATATCCATAAAAGGCATACATCATAAGCTCATCAGGTTCTAGAAGCCACAAACAAGAAACAATAAGAAAACTCCATGTGAATATATTCAAACCAATTATACTTTAGCTTCTCTACAGCAGAGGAAACTGAGCATCAAGTTGACCAATGTGAAGAGATAGATGAGCTGCAGCACATAGCCATTGTGGTGTAAATGATTGCAATAGGAGTACAAATCTGTTTTTATTCAAATTTTGAATTTCATAAATGATAATTCTAGCTCTTATTTTCTATTCTGGCAGGATCAATTGATCTGACAAGCATCAACAAGTGTAATCCTTCCCCATTCATATATAATACCTTTATACACTTGAACACCTTACATATCTGAAAGGAAATAAGGTTATCAGCTTTGAAAGAGCATAAAAACATGGAGTCATGGCAAGGGAAGTGAAAACTTTTAGATTGAAAGGTAATGCATTTAATATCCTACACAGTTGGTTTAATAGTGGACAATACTTCACATTAACAACATATGACTGCCTATCACACTTAGAAGAAAGCTGTATATACAATGAGGGAACTTATAAAGATGAAAGTCATTATGTGAAAATTGCAGTTGAAACAACTGAATCTGAAATTACTGAAAGCTCACATCGCCATCTGCCAGGTCATCCAGTGTGTATGATGATCTTTAGTTTTTCTTAGAAATTAAAGCAGGGTTTTGAATCTTGTATTTTGTGAAAATTAAAAAAGTACATCAAAAAATTTACCAACATGGCTGTTACCTTTGTTCGACAACTAGCAAATAAAATAATCTTTCAGTTAAATTTTTGAACCAAGCTCTCTTACACAGAGCAAAAAAATGGTCTATAATGATAAAATCCATGAAATTTGTATGTATTCATATACATTATCAGAGAACTTACCAGTAGAACAGCATCTGTAAGAAAATAAATTAACAAAAAATAAAAATCTTTAGAAATCAACCATAGAAAAATAGTTTGCAAAACCAAATATAAATATCTCTGATCCATCCAAGGGATAGGTCTTCTGCATTAATACCCTGACAGAGAAGGCTGCCACATCCTCAAACATGCTTGCCATAAAAGATGGCATTTTACTAGATGTGGTTCTACCTTTCTGGTTGTCAATACTGAGAACTAATATTTCAAAGTTTCTTATATCAACCATGAAAAAAGCCACACACACACACACACACACACACATAATAACCACCATAAAATGTAATCTAAATGCTTCAGAGTACTAATTCAAGGACCTGCTTTTTCTTGAACTGTAAAATGTAATCAACAAAAAAAACAAAAGTACAGTATGAGCACAAAAAAGTCCTCAATATGTAAACTCTATATAGCAAGCTGTCAGGAGGTTATGGAGCAAACACAGTACCACGTATACTTGATTCTAAGACTTCTATCAAAGATTTGACATTGCATTTCTGATATAAAAGCAGCTTCAGTTATCACACTCCAAGTCATCCAACTGCTCCCTCCTCTTATCTAATGAAACTTCTTTATACACCAATATCACTAAATATCATATAATCTACTAACTTTACTGTGATATTTACACATCCATATTTAATCTAGATCTAATTATAAACCTTTATCTACATTTACTAAGGCATGTTTTATAAGAAAATTCAAACATACAATTTCAGAAAGTAAGCTAATCATTCAGGGTATCATACAGCTGTTATCACAGTAAACCAAAAGTATTCAGAACTCATAAGATGAGGAAGGGTGTAAATGCTCAAAATCATCCACGCTACACTTTTTCAAGATTACTGCTATCTTGGTATCCTTGCTTTCTTTTATTACAGTGCTATACTGTTCTCATAAATCTAATAGACAACTTGACACAAAACACTACTTCCATCAAAAACTATTTCATAATTCATCTTTTTATAAAATCAGCCCATACAACCAAAGAACAACTTCCCAAAGCACACAAAAGTACAACACTTCATCCAAATATTATGCATAAAAACAAAATCATTACCAATTTTCATGATCTAAATAACCATGATTCAAACTGTCAACCATTTACACAAATCCAGGCAAGTTAAATCTCTACATGTACTCCCTTCTTCCATGTGAATTCTAAAGAAGTAACGATAATTGTAAATCAGTAATTTTCACGAGTGTAAAAAACAACAACAGCAAGCTAGCAAGGAACCATTAGCCAATTCCACTGTTTCATTTATGCATGCATATCAGCAGCAGCCTAAAAAATATGAAAAAAGTTAAGTTTCCCCTCACCAACTTCTGCTTCATCTTCTCTACACACAACTTACAAACTCTTTTAAACTTGTTTGATGTATTGTCTTTTACCTTCCAAATTGACAATTGTGGTGAAATTTCTAATACAAACGAAAAGCGAACGCATCCACATATTACACTTAATAAGACATAACTTACATAAAAAGTTTATACCTATCTTATGCACATCATGTACAAGGCAGTTAAAAAACAGATATTTCCAAATTTACTTTTCATAACTATCTATCTACATCCTATATATAATACCACTATTCAGCAGAACAGCATATGAAGTCTCCATGCATACTAATCCCTCCACAATATCAAACACTACTCCATTCTTACAGATCGCTAATATCTCTACCGTTCCCCTTTACAACTGGCTTCCAGTTTTCTCTCCCTTCTTTCATCTTGTTCATATGCAATCACCATCCATTCTTTCTATTTGCCCCAATCATCCTACTACCCTATCTCTTCTCTTCCATGAATCACTACTCTACTCCTTACATTTTTCAACATATTCTAGTCTATTACAATGATCATAACTTTACTTTTGAGTATGACCAAATTACTGACTACTGGGATAGTCTGCCAACTTGTTTTATGTGTAATAAACTCCAACATGAATAATTCTAGAATTATTATAGATAAGTAAATCTCTAATGAGAATTTTTAGGCATGCTTTCTTAATAAACACAACAGATGAGATCCATGTACCAGTTTCCTAAAAAGAACCATGGTTTTGAACTAATTCATCAAATTCCTTAAACTGTGGTTTCATGATTGGCAACCTCGAAAGTCATGCTCTGGCTGCAAATGATTTCAAACTTTGTGACAGTAAGTGCCAAAAATCATGCCTCATACAAGATACTGTTGAGAACAGGAGCCCTATGAGGGCATCATCTCCAAGAACAGCTTTTCATTTTGTATTTTCAATAAATTACATCTTTAACAATTCCTTTCATTGTTAAAATCATTGTGCAATGTCTTATCACTTTGAATCCCATCTCACCACACCACCTCACTGCATGCTTTAAATAACCATGGGGTACACCACGCCCATGCCTCACCGTATGCACCTAACAGGTACTGGATACACTATACCCCTAACTTACTGCATGTCTCAGTGTACGCCTTTGCCCTAAAATACTGTAGCATTCAAAATATAACATGCATTCATACTCATTAATATCACTTTCAATGCTTATCAAAGTACACTTTTCCACCTCAAACAATTAGAAGTGAAATGAACAAAATACCTTTACTATCAGTCTTCACTTTTCAAAATGCTTTTATCATAAAAGATAAAACAGTTTAAAATGAAATACTCCTCTGCCCATATATAATGTACTGGGATAGTGCCATTTCTCAAATTCAGCAATTTCTGATTAACAAATTTTGGTTACAAGACCATTAATTCCTAACACATTGAAGATAATGCACACAAGAAATATAAAGTTATAAATGACTGAGCTCCTAACGCATGTTGCCACTCACGCATGACCACTATGATTCCAAAACAGATAACCATACAATCAATAAAAAATATGTTTAGATTACTGTTAGGAGCAATTTAGTATAAAACAAGAAACCAATAGTATCAAAACAACTGTTGAAAAAGTCTTCCCAGTACAACCTAGTTCTACGATCTAATTCATCACAGGGACTTCAAAACAGAAATCCTTCTACTGATATATGCTACCAAATCTACAAACTTATCTCTTCAATCTTATTAGTTTCAAAGACAAGTCACAGGCACCTCATCCATACCAACACCTCACCCATTTCAAAGAGCAAATGCTAAGTAGCTGGTGACTGTTATTAACTGATGCTCATCATGGGAAAGGAATACATATCAAACAGCCATACTATGGGGTGTGTTACCTCACTCAAGGTATGAAGGTCTCCCACAAATGATGCACAATGCTGAGGGATCCTGAAACAAGAAGTACAAACTGGTTATTCAAAAGTAGTAGTTAAGAATCAAAACAGTAATGTTTCATATAATTACAATAAAGCACTGTTTCATATACGTAAAAGTAAGAAATAAAAACTTCCAGTGTTATTTTTGCATTCTATACACAACAATCAAATTATCTGCACCTTAAAGTCATCCCAGTTCATTTCAAAAGATGCCACCACAATGTTTATCTTAAGTATGCTATGTGACATGATATTACTCTATTGTGAGGCAACAATCGATGAACAATAAACTTTTCTTTTCTTTCTTTCAAACTATTCGCCATTTCCCGCGTTAGCGAGGTAGCGTTAAGAACAGAGGACTGGGCCTTGGAGGGAATATCCTCACCTGGCCCCCTTCTCTGTTCCTTGTTTTGGAAAATTAAAAAAAAAAAAATGAGAGGGGAAGATTTCCAGCCCCCCGCTCCCTCCCCTTTTAGTCGCCTTCTACGACACGCAGGGAATACGTGGGAAGTATTCTTTCTCCCCTATCCCCAGGGATATATACATATATATATATATATATACATACATATATATATACATATATATATATATATATATATATATATATATATATATATATATATATATATATATATTTTTTTTTTTTTATACTTTGTCGCTGTCTCCCGCGTTTGCGAGGTAGCGCAAGGAAACAGACGAAAGAAATGGCCCAACCCCCCCCCCCCCCATACACATGTACATACACACGTCCACACACGCAAATATACATACCTACACAGCTTTCCATGGTTTACCCCAGACGCTTCACATGCCTTGCTTCAATCCACTGACAGCACGTCAACCCCTGTATACCACATGACTCCAATTCACTCTATTTCTTGCCCTCCTTTCACCCTCCTGCATGTTCAGGCCCCGATCACACAAAATCTTTTTCACTCCATCTTTCCACCTCCAATTTGGTCTCCCTCTTCTCCTCGTTCCCTCCACCTCCGACACATATATCCTCTTGGTCAATCTCTCCTCACTCATTCTCTCCATGTGCCCAAACCATTTCAAAACACCCTCTTCTGCTCTCTCAACCACGCTCTTTTTATTTCCACACATCTCTCTTACCCTTACGTTACTTACTCGATCAAACCACCTCACACCACACATTGTCCTCAAACATCTCATTTCCAGCACATCCATCCTCCTGCGCACATCTCTATCCATAGCCCACGCCTCGCAACCATACAGCATTGTTGGAACCAATATTCCCTCAAACATACCCATTTTTGCTTTCCGAGATAATGTTCTCGACTTCCACACATTTTTCAAGGCTCCCAAAATTTTCGCCCCCTCCCCCACCCTATGATCCACTTCCGCTTCCATGGTTCCATCCGCTGACAGATCCACTCCCAGATATCTAAAACACTTCACTTCCTCCAGTTTTTCTCCATTCAAACTCACCTCCCAATTGACTTGACCCTCACCCCTACTGTACCTAATAACCTTGCTCTTATTCACATTTACTCTCAACTTTCTTCTTCCACACACTTTACCAAACTCAGTCACCAGCTTCTGCAGTTTCTCACATGAATCAGCCACCAGCGCTGTATCATCAGCGAACAACAATTGACTCACTTCCCAAGCTCTCTCATCCCCAACAGACTTCATACTTGCCCCTCTTTCCAGGACTCTTGCATTTACCTCCCTTACAACCCCATCCATAAACAAATTAAACAACCATGGAGACATCACACACCCCTGCCGCAAACCTACATTCACTGAGAACCAATCACTTTCCTCTCTTCCTACACGTACACATGCCTTACATCCTCGATAAAAACTTTTCACTGCTTCTAACAACTTGCCTCCCACACCATATATTCTTAATACCTTCCACAGAGCATCTCTATCAACTCTATCATATGCCTTCTCCAGATCCATAAATGCTACATACAAATCCATTTGCTTTTCTAAGTATTTCTCACATACATTCTTCAAAGCAAACACCTGATCCACACATCCTCTACCACTTCTGAAACCGCACTGCTCTTCCCCAATCTGATGCTCTGTACATGCCTTCACCCTCTCAATCAATACCCTCCCATATAATTTACCAGGAATACTCAACAAACTTATACCTCTGTAATTTGAGCACTCACTCTTATCCCCTTTGCCTTTGTACAATGGCACTATGCACGCATTCCGCCAATCCTCAGGCACCTCACCATGAGTCATACATACATTAAATAACCTTACCAACCAGTCAACAATACAGTCACCCCCTTTCTTAATAAATTCCACTGCAATACCATCCAAACCTGCTGCCTTGCCGGCTTTCATCTTCCGCAAAGCTTTTACTACCTCTTCTCTGTTTACCAAATCATATATACATATATACATATATATATGTATAACAATAAACTATTATACAAAATAATGGATTTGGTTGCCCCTCGATTCTGGGCCCCAAAAATTATTCAATGAAGAAATGTTTACTACAGTTGAAAAATAGTCTTAAAACTATGGATATACTAACCACCTATCTATATCTCTGATGCCTGTTCCTCAAGAAATGCCTATCAAGGGGAAGGCCACAGCAAAAGTGTCGACACTTATCCCTGTCCTAACATGCCTCCCTCGCTGGCTCATATCATTCCATGCATTCTTCAACCATTTCTCTCCTTCCATTAACCTTCCACTCTATTTCCCCGTAACACATGTCTTCCTCTCACACTAACCCCTTTAATCATATAATCTCCTTATAAGCTCCCCATCATGCATTCTTTCCAAATGCCAACACTGCCTCCAAGGACAAATAAACTTGACACCAAATATCTGTCCAACTAAAGTTATTGCATAATCTGTTATGCTGAAAAGACATCTACAGAATAATGAAGGTTTTAAAGAAAGTAAAACTATTTCTCTACTGAAGACAAGTATCTCCTACATTACGTGGGCTGGAAGTGGAGGGGCTAGAAACCCTCCCGTTATTGTACTTCAACATCTGAAGGGACACCTAAAAAACAAATCTGAAGACGAAGCCAAGAGAGGAGTGCTCATCCTTCTTTAAAGGATCAAGCTGGGTGGGTTGTCTGCATGTGTATGGTTGTAACAAGATGAGAAGAAAGGAGAGATAGGTAGAATGTTTGAGAAAAAGGACCTGAATGTTCTGGAACTCAATAAAACAAAGATCACGGATAAGGGGAAAGAATGGTTTGGGAACATCTATCAGGTAAAGTCTGGGGTTATTGCAAGGGCGAGCTAAGAGGTAGCACTCCTCAAAACTGATGGAAGTGTAATAGAATGTAAGGAAGTAAATACCTGGTGAAGCCTTTAGAGGTCTTCTACCCACAAAGCCTGGGCTGGGCTCAGGCTGTTGAGCTGAGTTGTTAGTAAACTAAGATGGTGGAAGCTGCAGCCTGCACGCTCCTTATAACCCGTACAGCCTGATTGGTTTGGTACACTTTGCAGATACTTGTCCAGAGCACTTATCAAACTTCTCTACCATGCATCCCATGGTGTTTCTGATGACAGCAGGCAGGGTGTAAATGTTCCTAAGTCGTCCGTTTGTTTCTTGTGTACAGCTGAGACATCTTGGAGACCACAGGAAACACCTGAGGTCTCTCATCACAGAATTAGAATGTTCCTTTCACTTCTGGTGTTTGAGAGATCATGAAACATAAATCAAAATGCCTGGACGTTTTTCCTTATCAACTTGTTTGTTTCTACCATCTACATATGCCTTAGGAGCTCTTTCAAATGTCTAGGAGCAAACAGGGTCCATAGTCTAGTCTTCTTGATGCATTTTTGGTATATCTTTTCTACATAAAAATATTTTCCCATAAGTCTTAGGTAATGGATGTTTAAGATATTTTCTCCTTTTGAGCATACCACACCTTTGCATTTCAAAAGTAGTATTCTAAAAAGTCTTACATGCCTGCTGTGCCTGAAGGATATTAGGTGACTTTTCCGAATGTAAGGCTCATGCTTCAGAATGTAAGGCCCATGCTTCCAAATGTAAGATGAGGACCATATCTTCTAGGATTTATGATATTAAGATGAAGATATACCTCTCCCATCTGCACTCCAAGGAGTAGAGCCTCAGAGATTTCAACTGTTCCCAGTAATTTGATCCTTCCCTCATTAACGAGGGCTGTGACTCATTAATGAGGGCTGTGAAAGATGCTTTCTCATTACATGCTTTCTTATTTTGTAATTTTGGCTGCCTTGTAGGATAATGTTAGAGTACGGCAATATTCAATTTCCTTCTAAATCTATGTGATTTCTATGATGGCACTAAACTGGAACTTTACGCACACTAGACCCCTGCAAAGCCATCCTCAGATAAACATGTTGATCGTGACCACACGATACAACCCGACGAAACCCACTGGTTAGGGGTCATGGCCCGAAAAAAATTTCCAAAAAGATCCTTCCCCCCCTCATCCAAACCCTCATTTAAACCCACCTGACTAGTCCCTTAAGCTCAAGGTCCCAGCCCACACCCACGCCAAACCCTTCCCCAATTTCCAGCTCCATGCAAGATGCCTTAGCCCCAGATCTATGTCTGAAGCCACCAACCGACTTGTGTCTGATCCCCCAGCCCAAGATCCCTGTCCGACCCCCCCCCCCCCCCCCCCAGCCGAAAACCCTGCCCAATCCCCAAGCCCAAGATACTTGCCCGGCTTCCTAGCCCCAAATCCCAGCCCAATCCCTCAAGCCAAGACCCCTACCCGACTCCCAATCCCCTTACCCAACCTCTAGTTTCAGATCCCTGCCTGATGCCTAGCCCCAACCCCCCAACCCGATCCCCATAGACCCCAGACAACGTCCCCCTGCTGGACTGGGTTGGGCTGGTGAGAGTGGAAGCCCAGACCCCATACAATATGGCCCTCCTGTCTTAACCACCGGGGCTGCGAGATGACATTGTTGCTGACGTAAATAAAACCAAGGAAGATGGGAGGGGGAGATTAGTATGAGCAAGTTCCCCCCAACACAAACATTCCTCACAAATACAGACACACACACACACAAACACCCCCCGCGCCTTCTATCAGTGCTGACGCAGATCCCAGCCCCTTCTCCAGTTCCCACGCCACGCATGGGGCCGTTTAATACCTCATGGCCCTTGTGTTGCGTCCAGTTCTCGAGGACATGCTGGACAATACACTAAAATAATAAAATGTGTGACGCCACCAACCTGACTGGGTTTCGGGACGTATATTTGCTATGGTACAACCAAGGGTCGACACTCCTGCTGGTGGAGCACAACACCAACAAACAATTACTCTCTCGCTAACTGTACCTCACTACACAACTGATAGATAGTTATATTGGCCATTTTATTAGGCATTTATTCACTGGAAATTAAAAATCTATTCCATATGTTTATCATTTGGGGAAAAAAAACATTGAAAAAGCAATTACTGGCTATATTTTGTGCGCATGCGCAGAGATTAGTGTTATATGCAACATATAGATGGCACAGTAAAATGGTTCATCTGTATATATGTTGGCGAACTTTTAAGGTGTTATAATGCTAATGATAATACTGATCTCCATCCAGGAACAATATTTTGTTATGTGCAGCAGAGCGAAATAAAATCTTATTCAAATATAGGCATCATGTATCACAAGGGTCTGTTTATACAAACTGCTAAATGATTTGAATTTGTAGATACATACATGTACAACCTACATCTAGAGTGTTTAATTGTATAAGAAAAGTCTGTTGTCAGATCTGTCACAATGTCACACACTTGCGTGACCAGATCTGATGGCCATACTGTTACATCTATCGTGAGCTGGTCTAATGGCCACACTGCAACGTCGAGTGTCGTGAGTGGGTAGATGTGATAGCCTCGTTGTGTGACAGTGAATGTCGTTATCAGAGCTACTCGTGGGCAGGCCTGATGCTGGCCACACTGTCACACCAGACCTGATGCTGGCCACACCGTCACACCAGACCTTATGCTGGCCACACGGCCAATCCTCGAGTGGTCAGTCTCCACACACAAACTGTGAGAAGCAGCAGCCGAACACGTGCCACGGGTCCAAACCCTGAGGGTGGACACACGTGCAGACACCACACGAGAACAATGGCCAAAATAATACCTGTAGAAGAAAGAGAGAGAGAGAGAGAGAGAGAGAGAGAGAGAGAGAGAGAGAGAGAGAGAGAGAGAGAGAGAGAGAGAGAGAGAGAGAGAGAGAGAGAGACTCATCACGTTAATCTTCCACGATCACAAACAGCTGGTGTCAGGACCCAGTGGTCTGCTGCTGCTGCTGCAGCTGGAATTCCTTTGTATAGGGAGAGGGAAGGTTGGAGAGGAGGGGTGGCGGTGGCGGCGTCAGGAAAATCAATGAGAGGGAAGAATTCTGATTTCACTCTAGTTAAGAGAGAGATGGGGGATGAACCACCCCACCAGATGTGGGAGAGGTTGACAAAGAGGATATATGTGTAAGAACTGGAGGCACACGGGGTACGAGGAAACCAATTTGGAGATGAAAGGATAAAGCGAAAATTATTTTGAATGATTGGGGGCCTGGACATGCAGTGGGGTGAAAGGCGTGCACGGGACAGAATGAACTGGAACGATGTGGTATTCAGGGGAGGGTAGGGGTGAAGGGGATGTAATGTTAATGGACTGAAGTGGGGCATATATATGTAGGTTAGGGAAATAAATCCCTGCATAGCTACTAAACCACGCTACTCTGCAAACACAAACGTTTTATCAGTTTGCACTGTTGGTTAATGTCCACATAAATTAGGTTTGGGAATATCATGTAACGAATATGTAGCCTGGAGACCAGCAGGGGTTGATGTGTGTGTGTGTGTAAAGATTTGCCCAACCCGTTTTCGGGTCTACCATTACAAGCACAGTTCGGGTGTGCGCATTCGTGGTGCCATTACTGGCACAGGGAAACCCAGCTGTGTCATGTAGGTGGATATGTGTGTTGTGTAAAAATGTGAAGAATTGCTTAATTTCAAATATATATCAATTCATGATAGCTTTTTGAGTTGAAAACCTTAAGTTAGGAGACGAAATAGTTTGTGATTATCATCAGTAGAAATCGATATGTGAACGTACATCTTTAAAAAAAATCCCGGTTTTATCATTTTCCCAAAGTAGAAGAATAATCTCAAAATGTTTCTGTCTGTGATACATAAGTAAATATTTGTTCAATAGTGAACTCTCCTGTGTTTATGTTCATCTCAAAATGTAAACAAATGGAATCGGCTGTTTGGCCCAGACCTGTCGTGCTGTTGACCTTGATGGGTTGGTATTATTGGGGCCAGACCTGAGAAGGATGGCCCTGTATGATGGATACTGTTGTGGCCAAGCCTGGGGAAGTGGTGGTCCTGCAGGGTAGGTACTATTGTGGCCAGGCCTGGGGAAATGATAACCCTGCAGGGTAGGTACTGATGTGGCCAGACCTGGGGAATGGTAACCCTACAGGGTAGGTACTATTGTGGCCAGACCTGGGAAAGGGGTATCACTGCAGGGTTGTTACTACTGTGGCTGTGGCCATACCTGGGGAAGTGGTGGCCCTGCAGGTTAGGTACTAGTTTAGCTAGATCTGAAGTGGTGGCCCTGTAAAGGTAGGTACTTGTGGCTTAACCCTGAGAACTCGTGGCGATGCGGGATAGGAACTGTTGTGGCCAGATCTGCAAAGGTGGTTGCCATGCACGATGGCTTCCGTTGTGGCCAGACCTGGGGAAGTGTTGACCATGAAGCATAGGAACTGTTTAGCAAACCCAGGAAGTGGTGGCTCTGGAGGATAGGAATTGTTTCTGCTAACCTTATCTGCTCAGGGTAGGTTAGGTTTTTTCTAATGTTAAGCAAATGAAATATGTCAATTTTTTTGAATAATGATGCTTCGAAATTATGATGTATCGGAATATCTGTATCATGAGTCTCCTTTTGCAAGTTTGCTAAGTATGTTTTCTTTCCTTGGTGTGACTGTTCAACAGATTGCTTTCAAGATGACGAGTGCCATCGAAGTGGTTGTGGATAACAGTCCTGGGTTAATCATATTTTTCTTAGATTCTCTCTTGTGGGGTTTCCTTGGGGGGGGGGGGCAAACATGGCCAGGTTATGTTAAGGTATGCAAGGCTTGGAGGCCAGAAGGAGTGAGCCTCCCAGTCATTGATGAAGTAAAGTTATTTGGTTCGACTGTTAACACCCTATTTTTCCTGTACTTCATAGCTCTCCTTACTTTTTATGTCATTATGTGTGGATTAATGAACTTTTCTTAAAGAAGAATAGTTGTTGCAGTCAGTGAATTTTTTGAGTTATTTTGGTTGGAAATTTGAGGTAATATCAGGAAGTAATTCTTCCCAGTGGACTATTTCTATGAGAATTAAGAACATTGTTTTTGTCTTGCAGTTTAGGTTTTATATCATTGAGGTGTTATAAGTTTAATATTTTTGAGGACCATAAAAAAAATTCTTTTTGACCTTTTATGTTATAGTCAGGATTTTTTTTAGCATGTATATGTATATTTTTTTATCATACTTTGTCGCTGTCTCCCGCGTTATTGAGGTAGCGCAAGGAAACAGACGAAAGAATGGCCAAACCCACCCACATACACATGTATATACATACACGTCCACACACGCATGTATTCATATCTATACATCAATGTATACATATATGTACAGACATATACATATATACACATGTACATAATTCATACTGTCTGCCCTTATTCATTCCCGTCGCCACCCCACCACACATGAAATGAAAAACCCCCTCCCCCTGCATGTGCAGGAGATAGTGCGCACTAGGAAAGACAACAAAGGCCACATTCGTTCACACTCAGTCTCTAGCTGTCATGTATAATGCACCGAAACCACAGCTCCCTTTCCACATCCAGGCCCCACAGAACTTTCCATGGTTTACCCCAGATGCTTCACATGCCCTGGTTCAATCCATTGACAGCACGTCAGCCACAGTATACCACATCGTTCCAATTCACTCTATTCTTTACATACCTTTCACCCTCCTGTATGTTCAGGCCCTGATCGTTCAAAATCTTTTTCACTCCATCCTTCCACCTCCAATTTGGTCTCCCACTTCTCCTCATTCCCTCCACCTCTGACACATATATCCTCTTTTTCAATCTTTCCTCACTCTTTCTCTCCATGTGACCAAACCATTTCAATACACCCTCTTCTGCTCTCTCAACCACACTCTTTTTATTACCACATATCACTCTTACCCTTTCATTGCTTACTCGATCAAACCACCTCACATCACATATTGTCCTCAAACATCTCATTTCCGACACATCCACCTTCCTGTGCACAACCCTATCTATAGCCCATGCCTCATTACCATATAACATTGTTGGAACCACTATACCTTCCAACATACCCATTTTCGCTTAATTGCTGTTTGCCATGTCAGCAAGGTAGCACCAGGAAACAGACAAAGAATGGCCCATCCACTCTTATGCACATATATATACATAAATGCCCATACATGCACATATACATACTATACATATCAACATATACATACATATACATACACATATACAGACATATATATATATTTACACGTGTACATATACTTGCTTGTCTTCATCCATTCCTGTTGCTACCCTGCCACACAGGAAATAGCATTGCCACCTTCCACTTCAGTGAGGAGGTAAATACATTACAGTATGTTGTTTTATTTCATTCTGTGTTTTATTTTGCATGTGATATGAATTTCCAGTGAAATCCAATTCTATCTTTCTATCTATCTGTGTATCTGCTGTACTTGATACAGCCTGGATATGATTTTCTTTTCCCTTGTTTCTAGTAAAAAAGGATGAAATAGTTATTATGCTGACTAGTGAAAGGGTGAAAGCATCTTCAAGTAATATTAGAGATGTTCATTTAATCAAGGTCACTATTTCAGAAAATGTAAAGCTGTACTGTAGGAAACTCAGTTGTAGGAAAAACTTTTATAGGACTGAATGCTTATATGAAGAAAATTGAAAGGAAAAGGGAATATCCCTGTTGGTAATGAATATTCAAAACCGCCAGATCAGCATCAGTTTTTGTACTGGTAACAGCTACCTTTACTTGATAGTTTAATTTTTTTTGTTGCTGTTCTTCCAGTCATCACCTTTAGTGTCTGATATATAGCATTTCCTTGCAGATCAGTGACTAGTCATCTCTCCGATTATAAGGTCATTATTCAGCTTTGGCATTTTGCCCCTGTTTATTACTATTTGCTCAGTTACCATGGACTCCTTTATCTGTGGGGTGTGCAAAAGTACTTTTCACAAGCTGGAGGAATTTGCTGAACACAAACAGACTCATGGTAAGATGATATGATAACTTAAAGCATGACATAGATTTATTGATACATTTTCTTCTTCATAAAGTACTTCTATGAATATCTGTCTTTCTGCGTTATCCATTTTCCTTAGAACAAGAGAGTGATTAATGCAGATCGTACTTGTTGTACCATTTATTCCAATGATAATGTGTTTTTTGCCTTTGATTTCTGTGTGCCCAGATATATTCACCCAGCTACATATATGCTAAGAAAATCCATATCTGCCACCATTTTATGATGTAACTGCAGGTTCATATGCCATTAGCATACAGTGGTTCAAGTCATACTACTTCATTCAACAAATATTTCAGTAGTAGTTAGTTGATGTATTTACCTGTCATTACCCTTCTTGATCTTCAGCTTTGCCGTTGTTGATACATGGAGCTATGTATATTCCCTGTTTTTCGTATATAGTACATCTTAGCTGATCCCTTTGTGATTAGTGTATCATCCCCATGCAATATCATTCCAAATTTCAGCCCTCTTAAGCAGTTTTAATTCTATGCCAAGATGCTAAAATAGGTAATCATTGCCATTATAATTATCGATGGGTAATCATGTGTGGCACCCTTAATAATCGATTTTTCAAGAAATAGTTTCACAAGTGTAATTATTTAATGCTAGAAATGAGAAATTTATGGGGGGAAATGCTTAGAACGATTTTTTCATACAAGTTCACCTTTTCCTATATTAGTGAGTTAACACCAGGAACAAAGAAATGGCCTCATTTATTCACAACCTTGCTCTACCTTTCATGTATGATACACCAAATCCAGAGCCTTATACTCATAACCATGCCCCACAAGATCTTTCTGTGATTTCCCCCCAACCACTTCATATGCCCTTGTTCAACCCATTGATAGCAAGTCATCTCCTTTATACCACATTGTTACCATTCATGGGCCCTCTCCCATGTTCAGGCTCTGGGCCTTCAAAGCATATTTTACTCCACCTTTCACCTATTCATACGTTTATCCGTTTCTTTATTCCCTCCACTTCTGACATGCATATCTTCATATTCATCCTTTTCTCTTTCATCCTTTCCATATACCAAACCATTTCATCACATCTTCAGATCTTCCCACTTCCACACCTCTTGTGTCTAAGCTAAGTATATTGTACATGAGCCTCTTAATGATCCTGTTTGCAAATGCAAATACTCTCTTGCCCTATTGTTTCTTATTTTATCTACCCTCCTTACACCACATATCATTCTCAGACATTTTATTTTCAACTTGATCACCCTTTTCCTTACATTTTTCTCTATGGCCTATTCCTTGTATCCTTACTGCACCAGTGGGACTATTATCTCCATTGTTGCTCGTAAAGACAGTGACATTTATGGACCTCCTTGGTGATGCAGCTAGTATTACTGACCATTGCATAAGCATGGACCACCTGGGAACAAACCCACATAGGTTTAGATCTTGGTTGCAGCAGCTGGTCCTCAGTCCACTCAGCTGTTCATCCTCCCAAAGGGATTGATTGTGGTAGTCTAAGAGTAGTTTACTGGATATGTCAACTATCAAATGTGTAAGGGCATTAGGGTATATTGATTTATAGTGTATCACATGGTGATTGTGTGGTTCATGCTTGACTCAAAAGGCTGACTTTTTGTTTCACTCAAACTCATTTTATTTCATGTAAGTTTTTATGATTTACTTATGGTGTGTTTTGATATTTACAGTATATGATTTGAAAGAAAATAGCTCAACCCAGTAGATTGCTTTATCCTGAATGAGTTAACTCTTTATATATAAGTGAAATGAATGCCTTTTGTTTATGCAAATAAGAATTTGAGTTATCTCTGTTAATACTTAGTGTTCATGCTCGTTTGTTATAACATAAAAAAATGCTTAGCGCATATAACATAAATTCTTTTTCAGGATTTCAAACTTTGCTGAAGCATGCAACATCTCAGAAGGACACAGAGACATTACTGGGGTCTGAGGCCTCTTGCTCTGAAGTTCAGCTGCCAGTGTTCTGTCCTTCAGTGTCACAGATGGGTACTGCATCATTAAGAAGTCCATCATCATCTATTGCATGTCTTCCTTCATTTTCCATGGCACCCAATGATTGTGTCACCAGTTCTATTTCACTATGTAATCTTCCAGTCAGTTCACCAGCATCATTCAGTTTGTATGTTGGTAATTCTTCACATATTCAGACTTCAGCCATGAATTCTACAAAGCTAATGCAGTATGTCCCAGAATTATCAGAGGACCCCAAATTAGCACCAGTTACTGAGACTTCCAGTTCTTCACATTCTTTATGTTATACATTGGAATCATCTGCATCAACAGCTACATCTCTGGGTGTTTCAGAAGTGTGTTTTCAGACTGTCACATCAGGCACCAATACCACCTCATCAGTAGAATCCAAATGTGCAGGAAAAATGCCTATTCCTGCCATCTTCTCTGTGCAGTCTTCTAATTCTCCTGTGCCAACTGCCTCTGCTCTTCCTCCTTATTCTGTAGCCCAGATTTCCAATACTGAAACAAGTAATCAAGAACAAGTTAGATTGGTCCGCCATTCTGAAATTTTAAGACAAAATATGTCTGAGAATGAATTGAAGGACATTATTCTTATTGAAATATCTGCTGCTAAAGAAAAAAATTGTGAATTGATTACGAAAGTTAATGTGGCTCACTGTGAACTAACAGAGGGTACAGCTGCTAGAACTGCCTCAGAAGCTAATGGTCTTAGAGATTCTCAGTGTGAAATAAGAAATAGAGCATCTCGGCTACAAAGAATGGAAAGGGAAGTAACTTGCATGATTAGTGAGTTAAATGAACAAGATTGTACTGCAACCCAAGAATGTCTCTCAGATCAGTACACAGATGCATTTGCAAGCACCATTACTTCATCTAATCTTTCAGTTGTAATGAATGGCATTAAAGAACATTCCATGGAAGCAAATGGATCTTCCCACTGTCTGACAGGAAAATGTCAGAATAATGTAGTAGGAGGGAAAAGAGAGGGAAGTGACAGAGATAGAAGTAACCATGGTCATGTTTATGTCACAGAGGGACTTCTTCCACATAAACAGAAAGCTCTTAATATGGATAATTTGGTTTCCAAGGGTTCTGATCAGTCTTCCATAATGAATAATAGACACAATATGCATGCTGATACGCATGCTAATACAAATGTTACCAGTGAGATCACTGCAGAAAAACTGTATTTCAGTGAAGGCAATAATGTACTCTCTACCATTTCTGTTAACAGTGATGATTCAAAATTTGGAAATCAAGCCACAGATACTTATGCCCAAAATGATTATGCAAAGTTAGTATCAAGCAGAGGTAGGAGAGTATCAATAAATGAAGGAAATGGTGAAGTGATTATGGAAGGAACTTCTGGGGATTGTGGTATGACCACTGAGGGATCAAATGAGTGGAATGGTATGGGAGCCACAACCTCCACTAATGAAACTCTTTCAAGAACTGGTGGTGATTCTGCCATAGAATTCGGTGATAGAACTGTTTCAGAAGTCACTGCAAAGACAGCTGCCAATGTTGGGAATGTTACTGCTGAGATTGTCAGAAATGCATTAGAAGATAAATCAGAAGCCGAGTTTGATGATAGGACAGCTGTGCAAGTTGTCACTCAGACTGATGTACAAGCAAGACATGAAACAGGGACAGTTGTTATTGAAGGAAATTATAATGGAGTTGAAAACAGCTTTTGTTTAGAATCAGATGAAACTACCACAAAGATTGTTAACAAAGTTCTGTCTGCAGCAAATAACAAAAGGGATGGGGAATGTAATATCAGGTCTGACTCTAAGAATCAGACCGATATTACCATTGGAGACAACAATGAGGCCTCTGCAGAACATATTGATGGGCCTACTTCAGAGACTAGTATTCGTGTAGTTGCACAAGCTGACTGTGAAACTTCTTTGTTAAATGATGATGGGATAGATTTAGTAAACAGCAGCGGACTTGTATCTGGAACTAGTGATGTATCAGATTTAGCTTGTGCCTCTGCTCCTGGCCTTTACACATTACTTCTAAATGCTGACAATACTTTCACCTTAGTTGCTGGAGGTAAGTTCATTTCCTTTTTTGTTTGACATATATCAGTTACATATTTTGTGACTGGGTAAAGGTTAGAAATGTTATATAATTTATCCACTTTGAAATAGACTGAATTTCATACTCTGCATTATCTTCAACCATAGAATTTTGACTTGATGCAAAGTGCCTTTGTATTTTCTTGTTTATGCCTGCAGGGTATCAAGGATCTTCATCTTCACAGAGCAGTCAGGTATATGTCTGTCGTCATTGTAAGAAATTTGCCTTGTCACAGGTTGAGGTCTTAAATCATGTCTCTACCTGTCACCCTGAGGACTTGGATAATGTTAATCAGTGTGTATTGGAATTTAGTGCACTGCCATCTTCCTATAGTGAGACCAGTGATATTCTAAATGATACAGATCAGATATTTCGCAATGGAGTAACCCTCAACATGGAGACTGCTTCTCGAGGATCAAGTAACAGCTTGGTGGCTGAGGGATGTGGAAGTTCCCAGACAGTCCAAGAAGAAGGCTGTGATAAATTAGAAATGCACAAAAGAACTATAAGGAGAAAGTTGGGTAGACCAAGAAAGCAAGACATGGTCAATACTGAAGACCAAAATAAAGAGCCAAAAGAGAATAAAAGATTTAAAATGGAGGGGCATAACATTGTTTGCCTTGATTGTAGAAAAATATTCTTGAAGCAGCGACAGTTTGACAAGCATAGATGTCGCATGTGGCAGCTCAGCCTTGAGCAGTTAAGTTGTGCACAGGTGAACAGTCACATAGTTCCTCAGATATCAGAGGGGAAAATGCAAGAATGTTTTTCAGTTGGAGAGAGTAATAGAGACATGAACTTTGATTTGCCCCATGAAAATCTGTTTGAGGGAGAGTTAGAAGAGGAGTGGAAGGGAAATAGAATTTACACAGCCAAAGTTAAAATCAAGCATAGTGAAGGGGAAAGAAGAAAACGGGGAAGACCGCCAAAAGTTGACACATTGACATTTGGTGTTGGGTTAGTTACTACTTTTATTACTTTGTAATGCATGTTGTGGTTTAAGCAGTTTGTTTTGTCCTAAACTAATTACATAGTGTATCTGGAATTTAGTGTTTCAGCTTGATTAGAAATATCCTCTTGTATTTTGATGATTGAGTTTCTTAGGCAAATTGCAGATATCACTGATGGCAGTATTTAGGTGCTTATTTACTTTGCATAACATTCTTTTCACTTGCATGTGTTGATGTCTTTGTGAATGAGTGATTGCCATGACCTCACCTAAAAGTATTTGTCTGACTCTGTCTTATACTGTGCCTCTTTTGTGCTTCAGAGTTAAACCAAAGGTACATAATTTCTTAGTTTTTGTCCAGCACTGCATTGGGCTGCATAGGCTGCATAGTGAGAAACCTGATAAATGAAAATATAAAGACCACAAAATCATACTAAGCCAAAGAGGATGTTAGTAAGATATGAAGTTAATTGAGGGCTAAAAGGGGTGTTGCTTATGAAGTTTGCTTAGACATTAAAAATCAGTGCAGCTCAGAAAATAAGATATTGAGTAATTGGCTTAACCGTTGAGTTAAGAAAATTAGTGGGTAATATTATTATATGATTGGGGGGTTATTCATTCACTGTCGCAGCCTCATTTAGTATGTTGACTTGCAGTGTGTGGGATCAGTCATGGAAGATGCCAGATAGTTAGAAGTGAATTGTTTAACGATTCATGATATTCATTATAAGAGTTGTTGGTAGGAAGTAATCATGTAAGATATCATAATGATACTTAGTCTGTTTTACACTACAGGTCTAACGAAGGTCAGTCTGAAGAACAAGTTGAGGCTGAAGATGAAAGGGATAAATATAGCCGTAATGGAGATGTAAACTCTTGGCAAGGTCACAGAACACTTCAAAAAACTGTTACTAGTCCTTTGATATCTAGCATAGATACTGACTCCACAGGGTTACCAAGGGCAAGTGCTGAACTGCCCTTGCTGCAATCAATCCCTACTTTGCCACTTTTCTCCAACCCAAAACAGCAGGAGCGGCTTCACAAATGGATAGCCCAGATTGACTTAAGCTTTGTGGACAGTATTATTAACAAGATTTATCCAGGTGGAAAGACACCAGAGAAACAAAGTGTGGCTATGTATGTGTGTCAAGAGTGTAAGGTCCTGTTTCGGACATTATTATCATGCCGACGGCATTGTGCTAAGCACATGTCCAAAAAAGCATTCACTTGTCCTGATTGTGACTTTGCCACTACAAATGTTGGTGCCCTTTACTCCCATTATCGTAATCACACACAAAACCTGTATGCCTGTGATAAGTGTGACTTCAGAGCTCGTATTAAGGCACACTATAGGGATCATTTAGAAACACACAATCCAAGTAGGCACATTTGTCGATTATGTCAAAGACCATACAGTACCTCAAATTCTCTAAGAAGTCACATATACCTAAATCATCGGAATGAAGAGGGTATGAAATATATATGGAGCTTGCGGAGAAAGAATCAGGCACAAAATAAACAAGATTTTGTATTTCAGTGCCCGATCTGCAATAGATTATTTAATGATCAGTTGTTGGCCAATAAACACCTAGCCAGTCATAGTTCACACATTCCCAAAGCAGCTGTTAAGTGTGAGGTGTGTCGCATAGAGCTTTTACATCGTGCAACACTTAAAAGACATTTTCAGAAACACAAAGTCATATATATATGCTGTGTTTGCTTTGAGCCACAGATTACTGCTAGCGGTCTCCGCAGACACTTGAGGGAAGGTTCTTGCAGTTCCTCTCAAGGGGATACCTTCAAACTGTCATTTTTATATTCATACACTTTACCAGAAACATTTCCTAGTCTCTTTTCAAATAAAAGACTTGGACTTGGACCTTCTTTTTTAGAGCTGATAAAGCACCAGGATGGTTACAAATTACCAGTTTCCAAAGTATCCAGTAATCTCTTGAAACAGATGCAGGATACTGGTTACAGACAAATCTATGAACTTCTACAAGATGGACATTCAGAAGCACCAGATACAAATATGACTTCAGAGACGTCTGAAGAAATTATGAAAATTGTTGTTGATACAAGATATATTGGAGAGAAAGAACAGGTGAGCTATATTTATTTTATCAGTACTGTGTCAGTTACATCAGTATGAGTATTTAGTTTTATCAAGCTTAACATAGAGGTTATATCATGAAAGGAAGAAAGAAAAAAATTACAAAAGACCCTGGTTGTTTGTGTGTCACTGTCTATATAAGATACACCAGCTCCCGAAGAGATGTTTTGTCTTCATTTCTCCTTTCTTGACTCTGAATTATCTTCCATGCAAATAGTACTTTCATGAACATACTCTGTCACTTTCTGCCTGTGGGTGCATGTAATTACTTATTGGTACTGTATAGGAAGGAAGTTTTACCCTCATGGGGCCTCATCTCTTAAACATTTTCTAATGTCATAATCTTAAATTTACGTATGCTGTGTGCATTGATTATGTCCTTAATCATCTTATTTCATTCATCCATTACTCTTATGATATATAAGTACTTTACATATTTTTGAACAAATTTCTTGTTTGTATTTCAAGTTATGTCCACTGGTTCCTCTGTCCTAAACATAACTGTTCACTTTCTCTGTCATTGATCTGGTTTTATTTCCCTTCAATTCACCTCTCTTGCTTTTGCTACCATCTTTGCCACCCTCCTCTGTACCTCTTTTGTTAGTGTTTTGTATTTCTTTAGGTAAGGTGACGAAACTTGAGAAACATATTCTGGTTTTGGTCTTATATAGGATGTGAACACCTTGCTAGATATTTCCTTATCCGTGTACTCTAAAGCTATTTTTTTATTTTTCATCAGACAATATGTCTTTTTTACTATTCTTCTAGTTTGGAACTTTGGCAGCAGGTTAAGGATGATGTAGAATCTCAAGACCTCGCACACATAATCCTGAAGATTTTTCCCTGCTTGATAACAATCACATTGAGGACGTCTTTCATTCAGTCTCATCACCATTATTATAAATTTGTTCAGAGTGAATTTCAACTATGGATCAGACCAACTTTGGAGTCTGTTTAGGTCCCCTTGTAAATTGATGTAGGCCTCTTGCTTTTCAATTGTAATATTTGCATTATTTATAAACATACTAAGGTAGGAGTCCATACCTTCAGGCAAGTCATTTGCTTAGATCAAGAAGAATAATGGTCCCAGAACAGAACTCTGTTGTACTCTACTGGTCATCTCGACCCATTTAGGGAAGGCTCCTGTAACGTGTCCTCTGTTCCCTCCCACAGGTATAATCTGTCCGTCAAAGTCTCTTAAGTTTTGAAAACCCTCAAGACCAAAATGACTTTTAGATTTTGGAATGTTATGAATTTTAGAAACATGAGCACACAAGTTACTGAATACATTCTAACTTAACAGGAAGTTTTATATGTCGGTTTTCAGTATTTTTAATATTGAATGTAAATATTTACCTTATATAACATTTTGTAAACAGTTAATGAAATTATTATAAAGAATTTAACCAAATCCTTTCTTCTTTCAACTTTTTACATAAATGTTGCCCAGAAACAGGTACACCTCTGCAAAACAAGCCTATCAAGATCAGCTGATCTAGCTTCATGCAATTAGTTATGATTAGATTATTAGATTCATGCTCACAGAAGAATTTTAAAAGCATTTCATGCTACCTCTTAATATCATGTACGGGTAATGACCATGTTAACAACACTTAGAATCAGTCATGCAACACATCGACACTCCCTTATTCACTTACTTTAATATCTCCAGTTTTTTCATAGTGATAGTGCATTATGCTTCCTATTTGCAAATCTACACTTATCATTGTCACTCATATGTTTTCTTGATATGATTTTTAGGGAAGAATTTATGAAAATATAACTCAGATATCTGAGAAAGCTGAGAACCTTACTACCACACTTGCAGACAGCAGAACAATGGAAGCACATCACAAACAGAGCAGGTTGCTTTAGAAACTCATAACCCAAGAGGTTATGGTTAATAGAAATTTGGAGTTTCAAATCTTGACCTCTATGTCCTTTAAGATCACATGGCAGATGATACTAAAGTTTATAATGTACAATATATTGAGAAACATGATACATCATTGCTTTTCCATTCAGCAGATGGATAATGACATTGACTGGGGTTGTTTCCCGGGTAGAGCTATTAGTTCCTCCCCTCCATTTTTTTATGATCAGTGTAGTTTATACCAAAAAGGCCATTTCCTTCATCCAGTGCAGGGACATAAATGCAAAGGTTTAAGAATATTTGGTTATTGAGTAATTAATACATTGTAATGACAAGAACTCGGCTGTAATTTTACAATGTTAGCTGAAGAAATATACTTTGTTTTCCGTTGTAATAAAAACAGGGTGAGGGTGTTTTAGAGGTTCTGACTTTTATAATGAGGGCAAAGAATGAGTACATGGAGTGGCAAAAAGATGAAAAATAGGTAGGCATTGTTACTCATTTTTTTAAAGATTCAAAATATAAATAAAAAGAGTTTGGTTGAGAGAGCAGAAGAGGGTGCATATGGAGCAAATGAGTGAGGAAAGGTTGACAAAGAGGATATATGTGTTAAAAGTGGAGGGAACAAGGAGAGCCAAAAGATGGAAGGATGGAGTGACAAGGACTTTGAGCAATTGGGGTGTGAACATTCAGAAGGGTGAGAGACATGCATGGAATTGAGTGAATTGGAACCATGTGGTATACTGGGGTCGACTTGCTGTCAATGGATTGAACCAGGGCATGTGAAGCGTCTGGGGTAAACCATGGAAAGTTCTGTGGGGCCTGGATGTGGAAAGGGAGCTTTGGTTTCGGTGCATTATTACATGACAGCTAGAGACTGAGTGTGAACGAATGTGGCCTTTGTTGTCTTTTCGTGGTGCTACCTCACGTACATGAGTGGGGAGGGGGTTGTTATTTCATGTGTGGCGGGGTGGCGATGGGAGTGAATAAAGGCAGACAGTACTTCATCAACATGAGAAACAGCATTTAAGTATGAGAAAGAATTCAAAGTACATGGGAAAATACAAATTATATTTTGAATGCAATGATATGGTGAGATGGCAATTTGTTCAAGTCCCAAACCATTATGTAGTTGTAATGACATTATTAGAGTGTATTTTGTATATTGTTTAAGGTTAGGAGTCTCAACTCAACTCAGTTTTGTAATTAACAACAGATTATGTCTAGGGAGCAACGCCAAGCATCACAGGAACATGAACAGGTTTACCATCAGTCACCTGATAGTGAGACAGGCCAAGGTGAGGGAGGCCATAATGCATCTGACCATTACCTTGAGACTCGGTTCCCAACGAACCAGCACCAGGACCATGAGGATCTTACAGTGGAAGAAAGTGACCAGAGGGTTGTTGTCATCAGCAATGTTGGTGAAGAGCAAACAGTGGTGGTGGAGGAAGGACAGATGGTAAGTGGTAATAAGGAAGGATGAGGAGGAGAAGGTCTGATATTAAGTGGTAATTGGGAAGATTTTGTAGGAGAGGAGTTGGTAATATAAGGTAACTGGGAAGGGTTGGGGTGAAAAGGAGTATATGATGAATGATAAATGTTAAGAGTTAGAGGATGAGGGACTTATGAATAGTAATAATTGAGAAGGATTAGGAAAGGAGGGGCACATTATAAATGATAATTGAGAAGGGATGATGGGACAGGAGCTGATTCTAACTGATAATCGGAAATGGTTAATGAGAATGATCACAAGTGATGATTCAGAGGGTTTTGTGAGAAAGAGGTAAATTTCAAGTGGTAACTGGGAAGGGATGGTTGAGAATGGACCTATAGTAAGTAATAACTGAGTAGAGTTGATAGGAGAGGAGTAGATGATCAGTGGTAATTGGGTAGAGTTGATGGGAGAGGAAGATATGGTTTGTGACAACGGAATCCTATGTAAATAGCTATTGCCAGAAGATTGTGATTAAATTGTTCTTCTACTCAGGTTGTAATGGATGAGGAACGGTTCGTCATAATACATGAAGAAAGTGAAGGAAGGCCACCTAGCAAGCTGGACAGTTTTTTAACTCATGTAACATGATACTCTAAGATGCACAACATACAACAGGCAAATAAAATGTTACTATTTTTGTTGACTTTCATCTTAGTCTGTTTACTCAAGACTCCTTTTGCTATTTTGTTTCCATTAAGTTATTTTCTATAATGAAGACATATTGCATGCCTAGTAATTATCAAATAATTATGTTGCTCTGGAACATAAAAAATTTGAAGTATATTATTATCAGCATTAGGTTCTGGTATAATTAGTAGTTTATGAATGAACAGGAGGTGCTACTGGTAATATATGAAGGAAATCAATAGAAATCTTATAAAAGAAAGTTTGTTTTGATGGCTGTTGTCTTTTTTACTTTGAGAATAATTTTAATTTCCTGACCATGGAAAATTTTTTAGTATTTCTTCATAATGTCTACTCACCATGACTTCTTGGCTTCGATCTTAATATTTATTTAATGCTGACAATGTAGAACAATGGGCTCTCTTACACTTACAAGTATTGAACTTCCAACAAACATGGATAATGCTCTGTAGAGAGGACTTTAAGGTAAGGCATCATGTAACCTGTAAAACATTACTGAAACAGATTTTTGAGGTTTTAATGACTATGAACTCAGGTTAGTGACTAAGCCAGGCCATATGAAGCAGCCATGGAAAATCATGGAAAGGTCTAATCATGGATAGGGGTTTGTGGTTTTGGTGCATTACACATGACAGCGAGAGAATGCGTGTAAGCAAGCGAGGCCTTTACTTCATCTTTTCCTGACGCTTCCTCACTAACACAGGAAACAATGAACAAGTATGAAAGAAGAGATAAAGAACTCAGGTTAAGAAAGTTTTCAATTGCAGTAGGTTAGATTTTAATGGGTATGAATTCAGGTTAAGCAAGTTTTCAGATGTAGTGGGTTAGGTGTTAATGGATATAAATTCAAGTTTGGCAAGTTTTCAATATATTCCTAAAACAATCATAAATATCTATTGAAGCCAGCAAAACTGTTTTAGGTCTTGCTTAGTTTCCCAGTACAGGTCATTTCAAATGAGACCTTTTTGCTGTGGGTAAGCCTACTTCTTAAGTATCAGAATTTCTGAGTTAATGAAAAGTTTCCTATAATGATGTAGATGTATACAATATAAAGAGTACACTATTATGAAAATTTAATATTTCTACTTGTTATATACATTTAAAAGGAAGGTAAAGTGCACTATATGAAAATAGTGGTAAAGGTACATCAAAAATTCCTGAATGCATGGGATGTAAACATTGTTGCATTTTTCATTTTTCCAGATTCCAAGTTTGTGGTAGTTTTGAAAAATACATTAAACATATAAGACTTGCTGTGCATCAAGTAAAGTTGTTGTACGCTATCACACCAGAGTGATTCAGCATGTCCTCTGTTTACAGTTAAAATGCATTCCTGGAAACATCAGTGTAAGTAAGAAATGATGACAGCTTTTTTTCCCCATAAACATCATTATTAATTGAGGATGAATTCCTGAACAATAATTTTTGGTTATCCTAACCTAACTGAAATAAATACTTAAGACATAAAAACAATGTAAATCCATACAGAACTCAGATATTTTTTCGTACTTGTTTGCTCTTTCTTACAATAGCAAGGTAGCACCAGGAACAAAGAAAAGGTCTCACTTACTTAGATTCACACCAGTTGTCATAAATAGCACACTGAAACCAGAGCCCCATTTCTAAAACCAGGCCCCAGTAACCTTTCTGTGGTTTCCTCTGTTTCATATGCCTTGGTTCAGCCCATTGATAGAACTTTGCCCAATATACCATATCACTCCAGTGTACTCTATCCCTTGCATGCCTCACTTCCTTCTGCATGTTCAGGCCCCGGACATTCAAGGCATCTTTAACTCCATCCTTCCACCTCCTCCTTGGTTTCTCCTTTCTCCTTGTTCCATTTACTTCTGACACATGTATCCTTTGATTCATCCTCTCTCTCACCCAGACCAATTCAGCACACTCTCTTCAGCTCGCTCCTACAGACTCCTCTTACTACTGCACCTCTCTTACCTTATCATTTCTTATTTGATCAGCCCGCATTACACCTCAAATTGGCCTCAAACACCTCATTTCCAACACATTCACCCTCTTCCATATGTTGTCAGGCAGGGCCCATGCCTCGCATGAGTACAACACTACTGGGGCACCTGTACCATCAAACATACTCTTCTTTGTCCTCACAGAAAGTGACCTTTCTTTCCACAAATTACTCAGTAAACCTCTTCATCCACTCTTCAGCTTACATGGTTCCACTCTGCCATTTCACTCCCCAGGTTTATGAAACACAGAATCATCTGATTAACCTGTACTATTGTCAGTATTATAATAATTGCTCTTTGACAATAGGTTAAATAAACCCATAGCTGAAAATACCAATTTATTGAAATCACAAGTAATAAAAAAGCTTACTGTAATAAAAGGTATCTAATGCTACACATTAATTTTTTCCTTTAAATGAATCATATGAATGATTTACACTAAGCATTTAATTTATATTATGACAAGATATTAACATGCATTGTCATTTTTTGCTCATAAACCATTTGATGCTTAATGCAAGAAGCATGAAAATAAAAAGTAATGTAAAGTAATATTCAGTACTACGTCAACACTTGACTTAAAACCTTATCACCAATTATTCCACACACACTTGTCCATCATAATTTAGGATAAAAAATACAGTTAACATTAAATAAACTCTGAAATCTTTTATTTTTGCATGATCACTTCCTTGTGTCACAATAGGCCACAATATGAATTATTAAAATGATAAAGTGACAGAATTAGTTAAATGTAATAATGAATGGTTCCTGTACATTGATCCAAGTAATGGACTTGGCATTAATATTTTTGGCAATAGTTGAAGTACCTTCTGAATAGGAAGAGTTTGGGCCATGCCTTCAAACTCTGTTCACCCTAAATACGTACCACAACTAGCATATAGTCTCCACTCATCATTCACTGTGAATCCCTACTGCAGTCCTACAGTTGAAGAAAGCTTTTCCTAATACTGTTATAACATAAAACAGGGAGAGTATAGTAGAGTCGCTTGTCCTAATGAGCTGAGTTAGAGGACCAGTCCTCATACCATAAAAGTCCATCCCTAAGCTACCAGTAAATAAATACACCATCCTTTCTTTGGTACACTCAATAGTAACTGCACATGAGTACACTCCTATACACATATGAAAGAAAAAAGAGATAAATAGAGATTGATATTACTGCTTATATATTTAGATTCTAACATAATACAAATGTATTTTTTTCTCTAGGTTCATATTATTCATACAAAGAGAGAGAGAGAGAGAGAGAGAAAGAGAGACTTACCATCTCAGAATCATAACACAACACTGAACAATAAGGCATCCTCCCTCCCATCACCTCAAAATTCCATCTTTCATTACTTCAGCTTGTCACTATAAATACACTTTAAGGATACTTTTATGCTAAAGTGCAAGACAGTCTTGAGGGCCTGTTTCAATTCGAATTTGCAGTAGGAAATAACTAGACATTCCTCAAGATACACGTATTTCTGACATTATTCTTTACATTATCTTAGCTTTACAAACAATACAAGTACTTATAAAAGATGCCTGGAAATTCTTCGTCATTCTCTTCTATGACAGGTGATCAGAAACCAAAATCTCAACACAGATCATCTATTACACAGGTTCATTCATTCAGAAACAAAAGTTTTCCAAAAAAGATTCTCTAACTGTTCCAGATTACAAATAAGTTATAGAATAATTATGGATCACATCAGTCACCTACTTACTGAAAGCCACTTTTGCATTCCTTAGCCATCCATGAGGTACCTCACCATGATACCACTGCATATACAGAACTTGAAACTATTAATCTGAAAATGTTACCAAGTTTACAATATTCACCATAACAAAACACAAATGTGATGCTTTCTTAGTTTAAACTTCCAAATTCAAAACCTTATAGAGTGTACTGAACATAAAGAAAATATATTTGCATAAACCCTTCCTAATTCTTACAGTACTGCATCAGCATATCTTCCCACAGAAAGTAAATAGTTATGAAGTATTAAAAACAGAGAGCTGCTCTGTAGTCAGTAAATGCAGTTATCTATCAAGCTTTCCTGTCAACTTGCTGTAAGAAAGCCGCAGAGAATATAAAGCAATGCTGGTGTTGGGAAGGAAATGCCCAAAACACTTTTCGCTACTGCAGTTACAAGAATAAATGTTTGAATTTTGTTAATACTTGAAAAATCCACAGTTGTTAGAGTGTATGATCTTTATATATAAGCAAAAGCCAGTAGCGACCAAGAGTACACATGATGAAATATGTAATTACTTATCTGCCTACTTGTGCAAAATTGTGTTATCCATTACTATTTGATTGCCTGGTGTTGACGTGTTTAGTGATGTTCCAACATTTTTGGAAATTATGGGATTTTACAGGTATCAGCCAATCAATACTTAATGTGTTCCAATCTCTGATGTGATATCAAAAGGAATCTTTCCATTGTATGAGAACAAATTATATTGCTAAACAAAATACTCCAGACAATTTTGAATTCCATAAACCAAGACCACACAATTCTATAACATTTATAATATTTCAAAAATTACTTCAAAAGTATGACTGTACAAGGATCACTTCAAGCATCTTATCAACTTCTGAAAAATGATGTTTCACAAGCCAAAATGTAATCTCAAAACTGATTTGCATTATTGAAAAAGATATTCAGATATGCAATGGTTTTGAAAGCTAAAAATTGCAAAAGAAGGGTAAGATACTTAAATGTAACAGCTTTTATCTTTGGTCAGTTATATAAAACAATAATGCAAGTGCAAGAAAGTTGAGAAGAGGTGCACAAGTGGCTGTCATGCTTGTTTAAACTTGGGTCTTCTGCCAAGATGCCCTTGAGAGAAGCTGTCTTCCCGATGCAAATAACTTCTGGAATTCTCATACTTTTCTCCCTGATTTTCAAATTGCCAAGCACCACAAATGTAGCTTGGTCGGGTCAGCCACTTAGTCAGTTTGGCCAATTTGGTTGGGTGAAGATACAACAGCTTACCTAACATAATGTATTAATTTGCCATACACTGATTTCAGCACCTTTACTTTCCACCCAAATATTCCATTCACAGCTTTTTTTTTTTTGCTAGCAGATGCAGCAGTGTGGGAAACTTTGATTCTTTTTATATACTGTACACATTGCTAGCCATCTCTAAGTAATAGCATCTCTCTGGTGAGGTTAGTCACATTAGCCTGTGGTCTTTTTTGATAAAGATTAATCTGAACATTTTTGAGAAAGCAAACTGTCAATGTTGCATGGTTCCCAGATCAAGTCTCTATTTCAAGAGTTAAGACCATAACCTCATCCACTATGTAAATAAGTGTGAGATTAGTAATCAACTAAAACTCTCATTACCTGAGCCCAGTGCAGAATATCAGGCTCAACACCAATGATCAAAATCAATGTCAAAGAATGCTGTTTTGATATGGTTATTATGGAACAGATACTCCCTGCTTCTACATACATTAAGTGATGATAACCTTGATGTTGAAAATAAAATGACAATGAATTAACACAAAGACAGTGGTATTACTGGAATCTGCCTGCATGTGATTATGTCATGAGAAAAATCATCTTTGGTAAGGTTTTATCATTATTAATGGACAATTTTAATGAGGAACTTCTCACTGCAAAGGAGACCATCATTTCCCTACTACTGGATGTATCTGCCTGAAGCTGCAGGGGCCCCATAAGAGAGGTCCTGGATTACATAATTAATCATACAAACAGTAAACAAGTTGACCATCCATTCTTAAAAACTCAGCCTTCATTTTGTCTGTTCATCCCAATAGATATATTCCTGTAATATAAATGAACGACTGTGTTTAGAGTTGTTTTTCATGTCTGACTGATTTACCACCATATGCTGAGCTTCCATTACAAAAGGCATTACAATTAAATATCAAATAAACCATTGATTCCCTCATGGAAACAATTTACGGATAAGCAGAAAATATGATTCTTGATTTTCTTTGAAAATCTTCAAGATAGCACAGCAATACATTACTTTCATTTCCCTGGAAAACAGTGGCAAATAACTTTTCATTCTTCTAGAGACATTTTAAAAAAGATTCAGGAGCATCTTACTTTTTATTTTCTATGAATTACACTCTGAAATTAAGACCAAACACTAATGCTAGGAAACAGCCAGTGTGCATGTTAAGAAAATTCTGCAAAGATATTCTCTGTCAGTTACATAAAAGTATTAGTTCATGATGATACGAGTATTACCTGCTTACAAGTGGAAAGTTAATTGTGGGTCACACTACTAAAACATGCTGCATTACTTGCCTTTCAATTGCAGATCCAGAACTTCCTCAAACTACAGACCCAGGCTCCTTACTTGTGAGGGTTTTAAGTGCTACCTTCCCCATTCAGTAACTTAAAACCTCTTGGACTGTGACATAAATTTACATGCTAAGGACCGATGGACTGTATCACTTATTTCTTGGTTGTTCTATTTTTGTTCTTAGGACATGTGCATAACAACACATGCTTTACAGAACATGTTATACCTCCACCAGTGGGGCTCGAACCACTATCTGCTGAGTGTAAGGCAAGGATGCTATCAGACTCAGCAAACAGTAGTTCAAGATTCACAGATGCAGTGTACAATATCTATTATCTTTATATGATAACCCTTCAGTTCCTAAGAGGAAAATAGTTTATAACTTTACTAGTCAGGTGTTTAAGACATATTTCAATATTTAGGAGATCGATCAGGTGAGAGCACTAGGGCAAAAGAATCGTTTCTTCTTTGGTTGGCACGTGCTTCCAGTGTGCTGTTCATATTTACCTGTCCTCATTCAGTTTATGCCATTTATCCACCCTTCTACAACAAAAATACTTTCTATATCTTTTCTAATAAGCCTCTTAATATCACGGTAAGTCCTCTGGTAATCATATCCTCACATCTTTTGAAGAACTGTTCACTGTCTTTTGAAGAACTGTACACTGTCTCCTTCAACAATCTGGTTTTAAGACTTAAAGGAAGTGATTAGGCCATCCCTCACTCTTCTCTATTCTGTGATGCATAAATCTAAGCCTCTAACCTTTACTGGTAACTTAGATCTGTCTGTTAGCCTTTTGTGCTTCTTTGGGTGTGGTGACCAAACTTAATAATGATAATCTAATTTTGGCCTAATGTAGGATGTGAACAGCTTGCTAAATTTTTCTTTATCCATATACTTCAAAGCTATTGTAATATTTTCCAGAAAACAGTATCTCTCCTTTAATGTAGGACTCTGGTGATAGGTAGAGATAATGTTAACTTCAATGTCCTTCACATACACAGATCCCTGCAACTTATTTCTTGCTACATAATAATCTACCCAAGGTAAGTACAGAACCTTTGAAAATTTATCGTCAGGCTTATCAAAATGCCAATATGCACATTTAAAAGGGGCTGCTGGAGGAGGAGGTGCCATTAAAATAGATGCATATATGAGGGTGAGAGGACATCACATCCTCATGGCAGGAATTTCAATAATTAAAGTTGTAAAATTTGTAGATCAAAAGAACCTTGAGCCAGATGACAAGTTTGTAGATCAAAAGAACCTTGAGCCAGATGACATCAAAGTTTGGGGACTCAAAAGTCTTGAAGGTTTGTTATATGACATGGCATTCAAAAGAGTAAAGACACCATGAAACAAAACCATGAATGAAAATTTTAGTTGATATGGGAGGGTTAGCGAGTATATCATTTGACAAGTAACAGACAGATTGTGTATAGACAGATAGGTCAAGACATTTTAGCACTGTTATTTTTCTTAGATATCTCAATGACTTTTAAAACCTCCTTTCATTGGTGTTGGGGATATGTGTCTTCCACTATGAAAACACTTTTGAACTTTTCATTGTTTTTGTCGTATATCCTTATGTCATCCTTTACAACTCTTCTCTCTGATTCTTTTAGCCTGATTAGCATCTCTTTAACTGACAGTTTGCTCCTGATGAATTTATGAAAGATTTGGATTTTCTCCTATCTTGTCCACAATAATCTTTTCAAAGGTTTTTGGTCATCCTTTCTTATCTTGCTGTGCTTGTTCCTCGCTCTTAACATACACATGCTGGCTGGCTGGAAACGTCACAGCACATCTCAAAGCTCCTTCGCATTTTGACATTCCCATTCTAACCTTCACTGCAGTGCCCTAGTTCCTGGCTACTGAATTTCAATATTAAGAAATAGTTGAGGTTTACATTGTTTCCATGATTATATTGCCTCTTTTAAGTTTCTTTCTCCTTGACTATTCAACATCCTCATTTATCACAATCGAACTTTAGCACTGCATGATCACTTTTTCAAGTTGGTATATCATTCATGATATTGTCAATATCCATGCTAATGTCTGTGAGGAAAAGATCTAATAATGATGGTGTATCAGGCCGACTCATCCTCGTATGCTTCCTGACATATTGGTATATGAAATTTCCCAATATACACTTGTAATCATGTCTTTATGACTCCTCATCACCATGAGAATCCAAATTCCCCCAAATCTATCTCCTTATGATTGAAACTTCCCATCATCATTACTTTGCAATCTCTGTAATGCACCTCTTAATTCCAGTATCCTCTTTGTTGCCCTCCCCTAGACTCTCTCTATTAGCTTGTGCTTCTTCACATGCAGTTACCAAATTTGAGAAGCATATTCTAGTTTTGAACTAACATAGTATATAAAAAGCTTTCTAAATATTTCCTCATTCATATACTTGAAAGCTATTCTAATACTTGCCAGAAGACAGTTTATCTCACCTATTCTCAGGCACAACCTTGTTTCCATGCTAGATTACATATAAGATGCATCCACTCTATCACACTTTCTCCTCCATACTTCAGTATTTCAGCAATAATTCCGTCTGCTCCAGGTGCCTTTCCTACCTCCAGCCTCATTATTGCCCTTTTTTACCTCCCCCTTTGCTATGGGCCCTTGCACTTGTATCCTCTTCCTTCCCTCCTCCATACCCATGCATGTAACAACTGCTGCCTCCCCTTCTCCCACATTCATCAGTTCTTCAAAATACTCTTTCCATCTTCTTTTCACCTCCTCCTTTTGATTGAGCAAATCCCCTTTCTTACTTCTCACATTGACATTTCCACTCTTACATCCATCTCTTTCCTTTTTTACCTCCTTCCAGTACAGTTTCTTATTATCCCTAAATTTTCACTTAACTTTCCTCCAAAATCTTAATCTAGTCTTTCTTTGCTTTACATTAATATCCATGTCCTAAAAATGAGGTCTGGTACTTCGGTGTTTCTTTTCTAAAGAAAAACATGTTTGCTTTCCGATTATCTGTTCCAGAACTAAACAGGCTACACTGGTCAGGGAAACTGGTCTATGTATTATCACCTATTGTACAGTATGGGGAAGGGGTTTAAAACTCTTGAACATTCTCAAATATCACATGTGCTTAAATCTATGAAAGCTGTCCACATAATGTCCTCGTTCATTTTATTCCATTCATCCATCACTCTTACACTATGAAAGTTCTTCTTTACATATTTTACAAGTTTTATCCTTTTCTAGCAATTTAGCTCTCTTAATTCAGGTACCATCTTTGCTGCCCTCTGGATCTTCTTTATTAGACTTTTTGTTCTTCTTTAGGTGGTGACCAATGCCTGAGAAGCATATTCTAGTTTTGGCCTTGTGTAGGATATCAATAGCCTGCTACATACTTCCTTATCCATATACTTGAAAGCTATCCTCACATTGCAAGCAGACAGTTTTTCTCTGCTGTTCTAATGGGGGACTCTTTCTCACACACAGAATCCTGAAGATTATTTCCTGCTAGATAATAATCATGTTGAGGCCTTCTTTTACTTTGTCCCATTCTCATGTTCTCAGACTGAGTTTCATCAACCATGCATCAGATCAACTTTTAAGCCTGTTTATGTCTTCTTGCAAGCTGATGTCATCCTCCTCAGTTTTCATTTCCATCATTTGAAAACATATTCAGGGAGGAGTTCATACCTCTAGGCAAATCATTCACGCAAGTCAAGAAGAGTAATGGTCCCAAAACAGAATCCTGGGGCACTCCAATGGTGACCTCCATCCATTTGGAGAAGGCTCCTCTGACTTGCATCCTTTGTTCCCTTCCACTAAGGTAATCTAGCCAATGGAGGAGTCTTTCTTTATTCCTGCCAGCTTCTTAATGAACCTCCTGCATGACATTGTGTCAAATGCTTTCTGGCAGTCAAAATATAAACAATTTACCCAGTCCCCCCACGTGTGTGTGTGTGTGTGTTTAGTGGTATTCAAGTATAGTCAGCAAAATAAGTACTGCTATCGTGGAGTCAATGAAGTCTGAAATAAGCAATGCTAATCCAGTTGTTTTGCTATGGTTGTCATTTCTGATCTTTTTCTGAATATCTTATACATGTCTAAAATCTCTTCATTTCATTTTGTTTGATTTAGACCTGAAACATTACTAAAAATCCTTTATATACTGAAATAGGAGAAACAAGTCACTTCACTACTTTGGCAGTTCTCATCTTTAGTCTATTTTAGAAAGCTAAATGGATGAGTTGCCTATTACCAAACATCAAGTAGTTATGAAACAAAAAGGGAGAGTGAAATGGTTACAAAATCTGATATTTTTGCTGCGGGGAAAACATATGAACAGGCAGACAAAAATACAGTAAATTCATATCTGTTTGCTGATGGGGAATTATCAAACCAATGCATGCTATTTGATCTTTAATTATAGAATTTTAGATATGAATCTAAATTTAAAACAAGGTATTGTGTATCTATATTAGATGCAATGTTGTTTATGGCTGATGCAGTCATTCCATTTGTCAAAGTACCTTCATAGAGAATGGAACAGTGAAATAATGAGACCATGCGAAACGGGCATGAAACAGAATGATTTAGCGAGAGATAACTGCAGTTTCTTATTTCAAAATATGTTTTAGAACTCTGCCAAGTTTTCTGAACATTATTTCATAGTTGCATACTTAATTATCATTTAGTCTTTTTTTCATAATTGCTTGTTTAATTAATACGTTGGCAGGAAATGCCAGGAACATGCAAAATGGTCTCATTTGCTCACACCCGCTCTCTAGCTGTCATGTATAATACATCGAAATTGCAGCCCCCTATCCACAACAAGGAACCACAAATCTTTCAGTGATTTCCCCTGACTGCTTCATATACCTTGATTCAGTCTATTGACAGTATGTCACCCCCAGTATACCACAATGCTTCAATTCACTCTATTCTGTGCACGCTGTACACCCTCTTGCACGTTCAGGCCCTGAGCATTCAAAACCGTTCCTTCTCCAGCCTACCATCTCCAATATGGTTTACTCCCTCTTGTCCCATCCACCTCTGACAAATATTCCTCTTTGTCCCCTCCTATTCTGACACATATACCCACCTTGTCAGCCTCTCCTCACTCATCCCCTCCATACATCCAAACCATTTAAGCAAAGCCTCCTCAGTTGTCTCAAACATACTCTTATTACCACAATTCTTTTTTACCACATCATTTCTTACTCATCAAACCTCCTAAGATCACATATTGTCTTCAAACATTTTTCATTTCCAACATACTCATCCTCTTCTGTTCTCGCTCATCTAAAGCTCATGCCTTGCACATGCACAACACTGTCAGGAATCCTATCATCATCCAAGAAGCCCTTCTTTGCCCTCGCTGTCAATGACCTCTCTTTCTACAAACTCCTCAAGATGCCCAAGACCTTAGCTCCTTCACCCACACTATGACTCACTTCAGCTTTCATACTTTCAATCACAGCCTTGTCCACTCCAAGATATTCAAAACTTCGCACCCTTCCACATTCAAGCTAACTAACAAGTCTCTTTCCTAAGGTAAGCCGAATAACCTTGTTCATATTAAAATCTACTCTCAACTTTCCTTTCACACAATCTCCCAGTCTCAGGCACCAGTTTCTTACTCAAATCCTCCACCAACACAGTGTCAGCAAACATCAAATGACTCACCTCCCAGGCCCTCCATCCTCATCAGATTGCGGACCTGCTCCTCTCTCCAAGACCCTTGGATTCATCTCCCTCACTAATGCATCCATAAGAAAATCAAACAGCCATGATCACATCACACACACCCCTGCCAAACACCCATTTTCACTTGAAACTACTATATCTCCCCTCTTCCAATTCACATATACGTTTTACTCTCCTAATAAAAACTCTTCAATGCTTCTAGCAACTTTCCTCCCATACCACATATTCACAACATCTTCCACAAAGCATCTCTATTAACCCTATCACATGCTTTCTCCAGACCCATGATCACCACAAACAAACCCTTCTGTTTCTCTAAGTATTTCAGGCAAACATTCTTCACAGCAAACACTTGATCCACACATCCTCTACCATTCCTGAAGCCACTTGTTCCTTCCCAATCTGTAGCTCTGTGCATGCCACCATCCTCTCAATCACTTCTGCCATAAAAATTAACTGGTACACTCATCTAATTCATAGCTCTGTAATTTGAACATTCACTTTTGTCACCCCTGCCTTTCCTCAGTGGCACTATACAGGTATTCTGCCAGTCCTCTGACAACTTACCATGAGTCAAATATATATCAAAAAATCCTTACTAACCATTGAAAAATAGACACCTCCTTTCTTGAAAAATTCTATAGCAATACCATCCACTATTGGACACCTTGCCACACTTTATCTTAAGCAAGGCTTTCACCAGCCTTTCTCATTTCAATAAACCAATTGCCATGACTCTTCCTCTTTGCACACACACACACTGACTCAAACACCTCCATCTGTAACCCTATCAAACACATTCAAATATCCTTCAAAGTATTCCCTCCATCTCCTCTCTGTCTGTTCCCCTTCCCCATTTACCCCTTTCAGAGATGTTCCCATTTGTTCTACTGTTTTTCTCACATAACCAACCTCTTTCCAAAATCTTTTCTTATTCTCCCTAAAGTTTGCAGACACTCACTGATCCCAACCCTCATTTGCCCCTTTTCAGTCCCTGTATCTTCCTTTAATCAAATATTGCTTATTTTAGAGCAAATATCAAATTTAAGGTGTATTCTTCTATCTGTTGTATATCTAACCTTTATGTAATCATACATACCTCTTTTTAATGCAAACATTAAATATTCTGGTATAATTTACAAACAAACACAACAAAGATTTCAACATAACAGAGAGCATGCAACAGGAATATATAAGCATCTGATAATTCCATACAGGGTAGTTCCTTCACCCCTCCAATAGTACCTCAGTATCCTATCTTGGTAGAGTCATAGGCAAATGAGAGCAGGCATACCAATAAAGTACAACACCTTGGAGAATACATCAAAACTCTTTGTTTTGTGTTTCAAAATGTAAAGCATAGCAAGTGTATACTTGTAATAATTTTTTTGCTGTCTGTATATATGCATGCATACGAGAGCTTTCAAATACTAAATGCTAATTTCTATTTCTGAAGTTTCCCAAAGCATTAAGCAACATTACAGTTTAATACTGTACACTATCTTTTATAAAAAATAAGTGGACAGTAAGTGCAAGTCATTAGTCATATGCATAGCTTGCAGGATATATAATATTGTGAGTGATGTTAAAACAAAAAAGCAGTTTATTGGAAACCCAGCTCATACACATTGTACATGCAAACACACACATATATGAAAAAACATACATGTAAACACACACACACACATTGCACACAGAAAACAATGCATGCAAAAAATAACAAAATAACTGACAGTAAAACTACACAGGATTTAACCCTCAGTATCACAGTGCATGGATATACATAAATAAAGTTGAAACAAAGTGCTTACTGTGAATCTGTGGTATCTTATCATATGCTGCAGATCCAATTTTGAATGTTCTAATAGAAGTATCTTGGACTGTGCAAACATTTATTCTCTGGAGGTCTTACATTCCTCTTGCTTATAAATAGCTCCTTTTGTTGTTGTTGTTATATCATGTCAATAAATCATGTCCATGTATTTTTGGCTTGTCAGATTACATTACTTGCACCACAAAGAACTTGGAAATTTCAGTTAGTTTCAAATATAATGATAAATGGAACATGTATTATTGATACTTTCAGTAAGAACAGTGAAAGAAATTCATTATTTATAAGATCACTAAAGATGAAGTGTTTTGACACTAATTTCAATCAAGTCTGTTTAAATTTCAATAATTGCACCATAACATGTGTACAGCCATCACTTTATGAAAATTTTTCAATTCCATCACCATGGAATGAATGCTGCAAAAGCTAATATCTACTTGTAGTGCTAACTGAAGAGTGTTGAACATTTTGCAAATGAAGCAAGCACATTAATGTTCGATGCTGATAACAGTTTTCCTTCCTTATCAACACCTATGAATCTACTTCATAAATCATGACAAGTTCCAACTAATGGTTAAATAATTTTTCATACTTATTTGTAATTTCCTATGTTAGCAAAGTAGCACTAAAAGCAGAGGAAGAACAATCTCATTTGAATGTGAGCAGGTGAGACTGTTCTTCATCTGTTCCTGGCAATACCTCACCAATCCAAGAAAAAGCAGATAAAAAAAAGGACTGAATGCAGTACAAAATAAAACATATCATGCATAAATACTGTCTTAACAATAACACTGTTTGTGTTCATATCTTTGCACTGCAATGCTGTAAAGACAGATATAGTCTTCCAGTGTTAGGCTGCAGAAGGTAACTATGAATTTCAGTAACTAAGATGCAGTTCTGCATACTTCTTACCACCCATGATCCAGTTAAATGAAACCATTGCCAGCCCTACTCTCTATACTTTATTATCTGCTACTATCCAAATGATGGTGACATTACCAAAGGTTCAACTGAATATTTTTCATTACAGTATTAAAAGTCAGAGTAGTATAATTTCGATTATCTATGGCTCATTCAATTTTCTTTTCAACCTAAAAGTATACAATGCAATGTAACTGATCTAAATCTGGATGTTGGGTATCTGTATCATGAATTAATGGGTTGATGCTGGAACTAATCCCTCTGTACAACAAAGAAACTCCTGACTAGACACATCATGCCTTTGTTTCAGGTTTAATTCAAAGTTAGCTATCTTTATAAACTATTGCAATGACAAATACTTCTGACTTGGCAAAAGACACATCTCTCTCAACAAAATCAAGACATATCTCTCATCAAAATCATTACATTCTGTTACTCTGTGGTGCTCTGGGTTCATTTATCTGTGCTGTAAATCAGCCTGGCACCATATGCTATCTTGATAAATTAGCCCCAGGATCCTTTTATAAGGCTACTACAACTTCAAGGTTGCACTAAAATTAGTAGCAAGGAAATTATGAACTCCTTTACAGTGAAAAGTTCCTTGACAAGATTGTACTCCTTTAGTCCAGTGACGGTGACACAATCTTGTGGGTAACTTTCACTCGCAGTGTAACCTCATGCAAGCAAAGTCCGGTAACACCCACCATATGCTAAAAGTAGAGAAACATTCATTGATATAAACATTACACCTGACTATACTAAGCTTACTTTACTAGCATAGAATATCATTATAACCAAATACATCCCATTTCTTAATACAGTAGAACTTTCTAGGGATAATCTGGGGACAAATTTATTGGAATTTGCTAGTTAAAGCTATTGTTTAAGTGCCTGTCTGATATGCTCTACACAAACCTTGGCAAAAACATTTCAAGTTCTCTAACTCTCTCCTCTGACCCACAATAATCCCTTCTAATCTGACCTTTTGAGGAAAATCCAACATGGAGTGCCATGTTCCCAGGAATATTGTGCACATTCACAACACATAATACTGTACACTATTACTACCACTGAATCTGAGATCTGGTTAAACTGCCAATTCCTGAGAGTTGCTGGAAACCTGCAGCTGAAATATGGGCTAAAGTGATGAAGCTAACCATAACATAGGCCATCTAGAACATCCCACAAATATCAAAGATTCACATTTCAACATTTGTCCATGCAAGATCTAATACATATAGCATATCAATCTATGAAATACTTGGAAAATGAAGGATTCTGGTTAAAAATGTCATATAAAATAATTCAGGTGGGATACTAGTTAAGAATGCAAGCACTTTTGTGATAAATGATGAATGTGTACTATAATTAATAAGGCGTTCAGTTCCAGAAGTTTTGAGAATATATAGTTTGTTCTAATAAAAAAGCATGCTAAAAGTACACTGCAACAATGACAATTTTTTTTAAGTTTTCTCATCTGAATAGTCATTGTTGCTATATATAAACTTTACTCATAATCCATCATGATCATCATCTTCATCAAATTCAAGAAAATGAAAATGTAACTCTTCCCCAAAACACAACTTAGTCCTGTGACAATCATGTAATACACTAAAATTTAAAATTTCTCTCATGGTACACAAGCACTCTTGTAATTGACACGCAAACTAAAATAATAAGCAAGTAACAATGTAACAGCATACCACACTACTCATAATGACCTAATTCATTTCTGGAAATGGTATCAACACACTAGCCAACTTAGTACTTTCGCACATAAGCCCTCACAGGACTCATTAGGTGAACAAACAATATACAGCCACTCAACAGCTGTATGTAATGCTGTTTCTGGTCTTACATTACTTTCTTACAAGCTTTTGTTTGTTACTGATTGCTCAATAATATCATACAAACCAAAAAGTAAATCTTATATCAACATTACCATTTAAATAATTTTCAAGAGTTGCACCTTACTGCTAGCGTGTTAATGTTCACTGTAATATAATTATCAATTTGTGATACTGTTACTGGTCTTATCTTTTCACATGTTTTTATTTGTATATGACTGGTCTATAATATTACATACAACAATTATTAATTCTTAACCCAACATCAATATCGAAAAACATTTACTGATGACCGCAATAAATATCTAAGAACGTAATTTCAATGTTTCAGTTTCTGATAACAGAAAATTTCTTTTTACCTAAATTTTCAGTTATTCATACTCTATAAAAAGCTGATATGCACTTCAAGCCATAATATGTGCCCATAGAAACCAAAAGTTTATTTTTAGTGAATTTTCAAAATTTTGAACACATACAGCATACAGTGGATGCCACTGCAAGTATTCTGGAGTATGCATTATTAGACATCTGTGCACCAGCATTTTCGTGCATAAAAGAGTGTATCAATGACAGGAACAATGAGATAATATTTACCTGGAATTTTAAAAAGACTAAGATCACATGGAAAATTTCATGAACTGATGCTAAGATGTGGAGCTAGCACACTAAAAACAATGAGAGCAGGAGTAATAGGTAGGTTTTTGCATGTGAAGTTATGTGGAGGATACTCTTGGAATAGAATCAACTGTCAATAAAGTATTAGGATTCAGATATCCTTAAGGTGTTATGACAGCATATTAATATCAGTTCACTTAACCGTTCATTTGAATTGAGTGGAACATATACCAAAAGGAAGAACTGAGTCTAAGAAAATGAGAAGGGTATATCTGTAAAAATGTGCAGAATGAAAAGACTGGAAGAAATTCTGCAAAAGCTACCCAGCAATAAAGAAGAAAAGAGGGAATAGGAAGCAAACATTTTAAGAATGAACCATGGAGAAAGTGTACCAGATATTTATATCCAAAGACTAAAACAATAAGGAGAAAATGATAAGCAGTATGATTTAGGGATACTACAAATTATGGAAGGTAAGAATAAACAGTATCTGTTGAGTACCATAGTAGAGTATTTGACACACAAAGACCAGGTGCCCTCCCCACAGTCCATTACCACTGCTACTCTTTGTCTGTTTAGAAGCATCTTACTACCAACCACTGATGCAATCACCACATATGTAGATCAATACCATGTTTCCTTTACTAAATCCTTACCTTTTCCTCATTTCAAATGTTTCCATCATGTAACTGGCAATTCAAAATCCACTTACACTAATCAGATGGACAAGTCAAAAACATCGACAAGATTAAAGGTATGGCAAGATATAAAACTTTTCATAGGACAGCTGAATCAATTGGCTATAGCTAAGTTATCTGTTCTCTAAACACTGGTCTCTATTAAAGCACTTATCATATAAATCAATGCATCATCAGCATCTGGGCACTTAGTGTACTTATATCTCTCTGTGCAGTTAAAACATATACATGATCCTCAAATCCCTCAATGTTCAGAACTTGTCCATATCTTTTGATCTGAAACAATCTGATCAAGTTTACAAAGTGAAGATGAGACACTGCAGGTCTTCAGCATTTCTGGTGATGGCACCAGCACAGACAACACAGCCACTGTCAGTATCATCATACTGGTAGGATGAACATGAACCAACATGGATGACCAGTTGGCCATGTAGTGCAACCATTTTCTCTAACTGGACACTTCAATCAATATGTTGAAATATCTAAGAAATCAACATACTTGACAAAAGTTTAAGCCCAAAAATTACTGATCAATCAATACCTGATACATCAAAAATTATTAAATACATTTATCAACTAATTTCTGTCAGGTTTTTGTGAACACTACATGAAATATTAAGTTGTAAAGACATTACCCACAAAAAAGCCTATTTTACAACCACAAGTTTATCCCCAATAACATTTATTAAAAATAATAGTAATGTAATAAATGTACATTTCACAATTAAAAAATACTAGGAAAAAAGATGTTCGAAGCCTCTTTTTGGCTTTATAAAACTACTGTGTGGAAGTTACAATCAAGCCAACAATTCCTTATAGGACAATGTTGACAACCCTCAATGACTGGACGTGTCCCATGAACGCCCACATCTGCTCACTTTAATCAGAAACCTATCCTGAAGAACATTCAAATCAACATGAATCAAAAGCACAATGTATGGAAAGAATGCCTTCAATATTCCACTGTTATCCTATGTTATATACCCCACTGTGAATTAGCCAAATTGGTCAAATATCAAATCTGTCAGATATAGACTGTAGATTTCCAAGTGACATTTCAGCTCAAATTGTCCACCTTGTCATTCTCTGACAACCAACTATTAATAGTGCTGTGAATATATCATTTTGACAGCATACAGATAAGTCTTATTAGCAAAAACTTAATGATGGTCTTCCTGAAAATTTTCAGTTTCCTTCCCACTGGTTGTGACAGCTGGTGTTAGTCAAGGAAATTACTATGATACATTTTGAATTCTGTTATACCGCATATACTTTGTAAGTGCCAGTGTCTCTGAAAATTCATATAACTGCACTAGAGTTTAAAACTATGTACATTTATGTATTAATATAGAAATCTACATCAATGATCTAGTGTTAAAAACATTCAATACAACCAAGCGTTAATTTAAAACAACTTATATGTGTTTGTGTTAAAACAACTAATGTATAATCACTCGTTTAAAACAATTTACACTAATGTACTTGCATTAAAAACAGTTCACAACTGTGTAATTGTCTCTGAAATGATCAGCATTGATGCACTGATATCTATAACTAACACTGATGTTCAGGTATGCAAAATAAGCTACAACAGTGTTCTAGGGAAAGGTAATCATAAACAATGTTCTAAGAAAAGGTAATCATACACGGGTAATTACAGAATTTAGATCTTGGGCAACCATGAGACACTTTATTATATCACAAGGTTATGTTCCTGGGCAACCATGAGACAATATTATATCACAAGGTTAAAGTCACATATGACTAATCTTAAAACTTTTTATATTATTTTACTGTACTGTTAAACCTGCAGTTTACTGAAACTACAAATACCTCATCAGACCATCATGTTTGTGCTTGGACAAAGTCTACTCATGTTTCCCACATCATCTTTGGTTCAGGTTTCTGATGCTGCCAGAGTTTTGCAACAGTTCATAATGTATCAATTATGTCTATCAATTAAATATTTAAAAAATTGGCCTCGGGAATAGCAAGTCACCGCTGGGACTAATTAGACAAGTGTTTGGACGCACAATAAACAACACTATAATCCACTTGGAACAATTACGATTTATACATCACATCAAGAACAAGGTTCAAGGTGGTTCTGGTGCTTCTCCAGCCAGCGGAATATGCACACCTCTTCCCTGAAATGAAGAAAATCGAGATGTCAACTTGGAATCAGATGTTACAAGAGAGCAGTTCCAAATATAATGATCACAAAAGATTTTTGTACCAAATCCACCCTATTCTAATGATAGGAAAGCTACAACTAATCACTTCTGTCCCATGTTTCATTATTCAGTGGTTTGCCATTATGGTCTGAAAAAATATCATTTACTGGTTTTTCTCCATACTTGTTTGCCATTTCCTGTGGTAACAAGAGCTTGAAAAAAGTAAGTTTCAAAAATCATGCAGGGAAACTGTGGGCATTCAGTCTCAAAAATGATTTTTCATGAATGAATATGGTGTCCAACAAGGAAGCTAGTCAAATGCATGTCAAATATGAAGTTCATACAACCCGCATTTTTATGTTCACAGACAGAATCCTGATGTTGGTGAAGCAGTATGTACAAAACTCAAAAAGAGAGTTAAAGTCTTGCCTAATCTACCCAGAGGGGTACACAATAATTAGAAGGGATGGAGAAGATAAAGGAAGGAGAAATTGGCCTTCTTAATTGCAGATAACATTAAATCTAAACAAAAACAAAAAAAAAATGGATGGATGGTTCATTTAAGGAAAGTATAATGGGTAAAATTACCATAGGAAAGAAGTGCATAGAGGTGCTTATAAGTTGATAAGTAAATATTCTTCAAAAACTGCATTAATCCAGAGCATCCATAAGATCCCATAAGGCAAATGAAGTCATCATGTCTATCTATACATTTCTATCATCTTCAGCTTCACTTCTATTTGCTTGATGTGGTTCAAGTGCAGGTTATCTCTTAGCTCAAACTCAGCTTTCTCAACTTAAGTACATTGCGATGAGGTGTGTAAAGTCTTTAACCCCACTACAGCACTTCTTAATAATTCCCTTTGCATACCACATTAACGCTCACAAAGTAAATCATTAGTCATTCCCCTGGCACTATGAATATCACAAGCCTTGAATTTTTCACACACTATATGTGTCCCCTTTTGTGACCTTTCTCTTCTCTTCATGCCTTCAAACCATATAGTCAAAAATCTTATCAACTAATCTTTCATCTGGCATACATGGTGTTACTGTACAATGCTAGATATGGCAGCAATGGCATCATATCAGATGCATATGTGTCACAACTGATAAAAACCTTTTATATGACTGAAAAAAAAAAAAAAAATCTAAATTCACCAAGACCAAAAGTAATGAATACACTTACCATAGTGTTTAACCTCTTCATGAAGTTCAACAATTTGCATCAGCTGTTGGTTTCGTGGGAGTAGAAGGTGTTATGTCCATTGTCTTGCATACCCATCCAGCAATATCTACATCCTCTTGTTCTGCTCGCTTTATCCATTCATGATTCTGGGAATTAAAAGATGAGGTAAGGTCTAATGCTTTTGGTGAGAGCAGTGGGGTCCTGAACTGGAGAAAAGACTGGAAGGTTTAGTATTGCATGTGGAAGTATCATGGAGCAGTATGGCAGGTAATGAAGGTAAATGTATGGGTGAGTGTGACAAGGTCTTGCATTGTTGCTGAAACTAAAGGGCAGATCTAAATACTGTAGATGAAACTGGGAGTACTAACTAGCACTCATGATATTGTAGTTAGGATAAGCTCATAGTATGTACAGATCTCAACATCCATATCATGATCATTATCATCTCAAACTTCATTATCATTGATAATATCCATTACTTTATATTTCATGGTGCCAAGGGACAAAGTGAACTTCTTCACGTGAACCTCAAGGCAATGTGGACAACTGACTCAAAGTTACGAAGGTGTGGTATAATGATTGAACTGACTAATATAGCAATATCAAACGCAAATACTCCTCAATGTGCTTCATGAGTAAAATCTTTACTTTTCTGGTGCAAGATAAGGAATATCTTACATTACATATACCTTATGATGGTCTTAGAGGTCTCTTTTCCCTAAAGCCTGGTCTCAGACAAAATTGTTGAGCTGCTTTTCTCCATAGTCAAGCTTTGTGGGTCTACAGCTTGTGGGCCTATATAATCGCCACATCCTGGCTAGTTTGGTATTATTTATGGGTACTTCTCCAGGCCCTTTTCATATTCTTCCACTGATCAGTCCACAATGTTTCTGATGGCTGTAGGCAATGTGGCAATGTTTTAAAAATTTCTGGGCCATGGAAAGTTCATGTGTTCTCTTACCTTGCTTAATATACTTTTAAATTTCTGCCACGTCTTTATAGTCTATCATACCTGTCAAGCCAAGAAACAGACTATTTTTCAGTACCAATGGGAACCATGTCTTGCAAGATTCTATAACTGTAAATCATATTATCTCTCTTCCATCTGCATCCTAGAAAGTACAACCTAAGTGTTTATAGCTCCTACCAGTGCTTCAGGTTTTCATCATAGATGAAGTGGGCTGTCAAAGGTCTTTGCCCAATTTCTTATCAAGTAATTTCAACCATCATGAAAGGTATAGTCCTGAAGAATGTCATCACTTGTTCTACCCACCTTCTCCTGAAGGTTTGTAAAATTCAGCATAACAACTTTTTGTATAAGGCTTTCATTGCTTTCTTATGCTTGCTTAAGTTAAGGTCAGCAGACACCATTACACCAGTTTCTTTTATTCTGCACCTCCAAGAGATGATACAACAGAGCTTCAACTTATATCGTTATGTTCCTAGACAACTTATTGCATACACCTTATGAGGTACAACCAATAAACTTATACCTCTATAATTTGAACATTCAAATCTAACCCTCTTGCCTTTATACACTGACACTGTACTGGCACTGCCAATTCTCAGGCACATCTCCAAGATCCATATACACACTTCAAATCTATCTATCTATATCAATGATACCTTCTCCATTCTTGAAATCCTTCATGGGGGTGGCCATGGCAATACAGTCTCCATAGATAGTAAACTCCAGTGCTGCTTCTTCACCTTTAGTGTCTCACCCTTATCAGGCCACTGGCAGAGGGAAAGTCCAGTGCAGTGTTTGCAGAGGCTCCAACCATTTTGCCAAAAGACAGTACTCTAACTGCAATACCATCCACTTCAGCTATCTTTTATTTTCACCAAACTTCCTTGACTCTCACTTTATATACCCTCCCGACCTAAACACCTGACATCTGGCACCTTGTTATCAAACATATTCATCAGTCTTTCAAAATACTCACTCTATATCCTTTTCAACTCACCTCTGCCTGTTTCCAATTCCCTTCACTGATGTTCCGTTTATTCTCTTTTCTCTCAAGTTATCAACCTCCATCCTAAACATTTTCTTTTGCACTTTTAAGTTTGATAATATTTGCTCATCTCAAATCTCAACTGCCCTATTTTCCGACCCCACATACACTCTCAACCACACTCTCAACCTTGTCATTTTTCCTTGTATATCTACTATCCAATCACACACTTTTCCTCTAAGTAATGCCTATACATCTCTATTTTTTCTTCCTTTTCTATATCAGTAGCAAATTAACTTCATCCCACCACTCATTAACCTTTCTCACATGCCCACCTCCCATCTTCCGCATGCTACATTCTTCTCTTGCATATGTCAGCACAGCTCCCCTGAATACCTCCCATTCTCCATGCACTCCCCTACCTTCCTTTACTCTCATCTTTATTCATTTCACTTTCAACTGGAAGTATTGCCCTGACAGGTTGTATTTGACCTAGCCATAAACTGCACAAGATTTCATTAATTTCAAATGCTTACAACATTATATGTACAAATAATGCACAGATAAAATTCCCTTTTTCTGGTCTTTCAATACATGCAAACCCAACTCAACAGCAGAAAACAAGCAGCAACTACATGCTCCCTACAATATTTGTCCACTAACCTGGAAGAAAACTTAATGATATATATATATATATATATATATATATATATATATATCTATTTGTAGATGGAAGACACTGTTACTGTTAAGAAGCTAGTGCAGTCCACCTGTATGTATGCATAGCCACTCAGTGCATTTGCATCCTACAGGGCCAGTCTATAATGGAAACTTCATCACACAATTAATCCTGTTCACTATTTGCCAGATAGGACTTGCTATCCTGCTAAACTTAATACTTAAATAGTGGCCACAGTCCAGAAATTCCATTACACAGGGGAAAATAAGCAACAAAATAAACAGTTGTATCATTACCTTTGAGTTGGCCTGTTTCAGTACCAAGTAAGTGCCTAGAGGTGGTGTCAGTGAGTTGTTGGACAGTACTTGGTGAGATCAGAAAGACATATAGATGCCATATCTTTCTAATAAACCTATTTTCTGACTGTTCTCTTACTTCATATAAAGGCATCTTTCTAATAAACCTGTTTTCTGACTGCACTCTTATTTCATGTTGAGGCAGTGTTGGTGGTATAAAAAATACAAAGATATTTTGACATTAGACTTTTCATACAAACATTCAGGCTGAGAGAAATTGGCTGTCAAGTGTGGAGAGGATACCAAAGGATGTTTCTCTCTTTATACTAAACACTCAATTCTGATTTGATGCATAATCTTGTCTTACACAAATACAGCAATGGTAGTAAATAAAATGAACATATGTAGAAATATTACACCTTTCACACTAAAAAAAAAAAGTGAGCACATTGAATGGCTGGCACATGAGGGGAGGATACTAGAATCTTTCTTCCTTTTTTGAAATACTCTTGCACTCTACCTATCACCCAATACTCAAGTCTTCCATCACCCCAAGATTACAAGTGAAATTAGGTGCATGTATTACATCATTTATATCAAAAGCACAAGTTCAGTGAGCATGCCTACCTTGCACGCCTCCCTCCTCCCAATGTAATGCCACTAAAATCACTCTGTAAGTCATATATTTCTTCATAATATCCATGTTACTCTTCTTCAACCTCCTTACCAACAGATACATAAGTATTCCTCCTCATAACTTGGTCATTCAACAATTCATGTATTTTTGGTGGAGTCACCATGTATACATGACCTTCAGGTGCATAAATGTTCACTTTTAATGGTGGTTGTAGGGATAATGATGAGAGTGGAATTTTTCTCCATGTCTCCCTGGTGATGGAAGAAACCTCTGTAGGCTATAATGGTATGATAAGTCAACAGTATATCTAAACAGAGATGAGAAAAGTTAGCACATCACTAACTGCTGACCCCTGTTCTCTAAGAGCACATCAATTGATGATGGTCAAAGTTTAAGGGTTAATGGATATACAAATATATGCAAACTTTAAATCAAAGAAATACAAAGAAATTCAACAGTAACAGACCAAGGGGTCCTTTTGAGGCTGTCTGTGACAGTGGAAGATATCAGAAACTCACAGATTAATGTGGTAAAAAATAGAAGGCATACTGACAATTCAAAGATAATCACCTGCAATTGTCACTATGACTAAAGAGACATGTAAGGATAGGATAAGTGGAAACTCTTTTGCCATGACCAACACCCTTGATGGGAGTTCCTGGAGGGAATTGGTATCAGAGATAGACAGATACACTAAAGAGGCACAAATAACATTAGTTGTGTACTTGAAGCAAAATGTCTATCCAGTCTATTCTTAAACATATTTACAGTACTGCTTTCAACCACTCTAATGGACAATTCATTCTGTATATCAACAATCCTGTTGAAGAAAAAGTACTTCACTTCATCTGAAGTAAAATGTTTGCCCATGAGTTTGTAAGGGCATAAAGTATGGTGAAAGAACAAAGTCTGATATTACACTAACAATAACTACAAAAAGGATTATGAACCACATATGAGTTATGAATATTTAAAAGATTTAGAATGAGACAGCATCCATATTCTAGCATGACTCAATACCCTACCACAAAATAATAATAAGTGCTATAAAAAAAAATCACAGATAACACATTCCTCACCTGTAAGGTTGTCAGATCAGCTCTCTCACTGGGATTTTTCTTAAGGCATCGGTCCACCAAATCAACAAACTCAGAGGAGAACACACCCGGAGGTAGCCGAGGTGGTGGTTCATTTACTATGTAGTCCAAAAGCTCAAAAATGGCCATGGGTCGTGGCTCACCAGGAAGACCAGCTACAGATGGTCAAGGAAATTATTGAAGATTTCATGATTAGCTACCAAAAGGTACATATCATCATGATCAACTAACAACTGGCACATATCATCAGAATCAAGTAACAACTGGCATATATCATCAGGCAAAACAATTATTGTTCCAGATATATTTCTAAATTTTGAAGATAAAAACAAGATACTCAACAGTACTAGACAAAGGAAAATCATGTATCTATTGTACTAGACAAAGGAAAATCATGTATCTGTTAAGAAATAATGTTTTCAATTAGAATACCATGGAATGCACCTCAGACCACCCTTTTCTCAAATCATCTCTCTCCACAATATTCACTCTTGGCACTACACTTCTCAAAATTGGTGCCCTTTACTTTCTTCAAAGTGCCCGCTATTCAGAATTCTTCTAAAACTGCAAGTTACTTGTTATGACAGTGGATGGATATTTCATTTCTTCAAACAGAATAGAGGTGGCATTTTGATGTTACAAACTGCCTTAGAGGGGAAAAAAAAGAAGATAAGGGCATCTGAATTTCATCATTCTCAAATGAACGTCTCAAAGTATATAACTTCATCATTGCACTGGAAAGTATCCACAATAGAGTGAGGCATCTACAACCGTTTAAGGCATCCATCACATTGCAAGACATCCATCACATAGTAAGACATCCATTACAAAATGAAGTATCCATCACATTCTAAGACATCCATCATAGCATGCACCATCCATCATACTGTAAGACCTCTGCTATCCATTACACTGTAAGATATCCATTATCGATCACACTGTAAGACAACCACCACAATGTGAGGCATCCATACACTGTAAGAAATCCTTCACAGTGTGAGGCATCCATCACACTATGGAATGCTTTGGTGTAGTAGTTAGTACTGCTGACCATGAGGCATTCACAGGTAATCTGGGGTCAAGCACACAGATATGAATCCTGGTTTTAGCAGTCAGTCCACAGCCAACCCAACTGTGTATATGTATATGGACGAAGGCAGCAAGTATGAATATGTACATGTGTATTTATGTATATGTCTGTGTATGTATATGTATGTAAATGTTGAAAGGTATAGGTATGTATATGTGCATTAGCGAGGTAGCACAAGGAAACAGACAAAAGAATGGCCTAACCCACCCATATACGCATGTATATGCATAAGCACCCACACATGCACATATACATACCTATACATTTCAACATATACAGACATATACATATATACACATGTACATATTCATACTTGCTGCCTTCATCCATATACACACACACACTATGCTATGTC